>NC_053023.1:470275678-470495135 GCF_003073215.2 Triticum urartu
TGCCAATTCGGCCCGTCAATGGACCGTTAAAGATTTGACACCATTGCAGCCATCGTCAGTTCAAGCCCATTAACAGCCCGCTATATATTTGGGCTCAATATTGGCCCGATGAGATTTCAGCCTGTTAATGACCCATTTAATGGATGGGCCAATTTTCAGGATGTACATGTAAGTGCATCTAGTGCCACCCCTAGTTGGTTTTGGACTATTGACGACAAACCTAGTTGAGGGACTAATGTGTTTGTGAGAATTGCGGGATAACACTGGTACAAGTCCCTCATTGATTCAGTTTTCCTACCAGAGATGACCCCTAAAAATGTATGAAGACATTGAAGTCAAAGGTGGTATGTGAAGACATTCACATTGAAGACTATGACAAGAGAAGACATCGCATGAAGACTATGGAGCGCGAAGACTTAGCAGTTTCGTCGTTCTGTGTTTTTCTTTGTTGAGTCATAGGAACCACCATACTATTAAGTGGGGTCCAAGAGAACTAGTCAGAATGACTGAAGTGATGCTTAACCAAAATCCTATGTCTTCGAGTGAAGACTATGAGAGCAAATCTTGTCCAGAGTTGGATAAGTCAGCTTTGCTTGTAGCCCAAGTAAAGTTGCCGTGTGTATTTGAAATCTGACCGTTGGAACACGTGTCATTCCCTTAGTGACCCAGGGTCATTTCGGACAAATCAGGTCGGGTTGCCTAGTGGCTATAAATAGCCCACCCCCTACAACCATAAATGGTTGGCTGCTCAGAGTTAGAGTACGGCTTTTGACGTTTGAGAGCAACCCACCTCGAAGCCTTTGAGAGAGAATTCCTTGCGAGGATAAAGCCCTAAACACCCAGAGCCAAAGAGTGTTAGGCATCACTTAAGTCTTCCTGTCTGTGTGCTCTGAAGACTTATTACACTTGAGGACTGTGAATCCTCCAGCCGGTTAGGTGTCGCGTTCTGAGCATCCACGAGTCATTGTGGATCGCCGGTGAACGAAGTCTGTGAAGGTTTGGAAGTCTACCTTGAAGACTTACCAGAGTGATTGGGCGAGGACTGGGTGTCCTTAGCTCAAGGGGAATAAGGTGAAGACGAGGTCTTCTGAGTTGAATCTCAGCCTCCCTAACCAGACGTACAGTTGTCACAGCAACTGGAACTGGTCCAACAAATCATTGTCTTCAACGAGTCACTGGTTTCATCCTTCCCTTCCCTTTACTTACTGTTGGTCCTTGTGAAGTCATTGTACGATTGCATCACCATTTGGCTTCACTGAGTGATTACTTGTTCTGATTGGCTTCACAATATCTTCCTACCTGATCCTTACTGACTAGCTGCTATTAGTCATTGTGCTTTCACTTCATTGAATACTTGACTATGGTTTGCCTAGTGTATTCTACCTTCCGCTGCATGGTAATAGGTTTATTTCTATCGTTTGTCTTCGAAACTTACATGTTTTGAAGACTTCCATAAAAATCGCCTATTCACCCCCCCTCTAGTCGATCACTAGCACTTTCAGTACATCTTTCGGCCTTTTAGCGACCCATTTAAATGTTGGGCTAATTTCCGGCCCGGTGTGTCTTTCAGCCTGTTGACGGCCCATAAATCTGATGGGCCATTTGTAGTCGGACCTGAGTTTCGGCCTTTTAGCGTCTCATTTAAGTGTTGGGCCAATTTCTGGCCCGGTGTCACTTTCATCTTGTTGACGGCCCATAAATCAGTTGGGCCATTTGTAGTCGGACCTGAGTTTTGGCCTTTTAGCGACCCATTTAAGTGTTGGGCCAATTCTCGGCCATGTGTGCCTTTCGGCCTGTTAATGGACCATAAATGAGTTGGGCCATTTGTAGTCGGACCTTAGTTTTGGCCTTTTAACGGCCCATGCCCTTCATGGTCCAATACCAGCCCGGTTTCTCTTTCGGCCTGCTAAAGGCCCACAACACAGTTGGGCCATTTACAATACGACCTGACTTTCGGCCTCTTAGCGGCCCATGCTCTTCATGGTCCAGTACAAGCCCGCTGTCTCTTTCGACCTGCTAAAGGCCTACAGTATAGTTGGGCCATATGTAGCCCAAACTTAGTAACGGCCTGTTAACGGCCCGTGAAATAAATTGGGGCCACCTGTTGCTCGCTTCGATGTCGTCCTGTTAATGACCTGGGAGGTAAGAGGGACGACCATTAACTTTCGGCCTAGTAACGGCCTATTAACTTAATGGGCCCACTAAAGTTCGTTCATGTCTTTAGGCCAAATTAGATAATTTGAGCCCATTACGACGAGCAATTATGCACAGGACCAAAACCGATCAAGCAAAGGTACGGCATACAGGGAATAACATTGCATATCCAGCACATATTACAGGAAATTACATCCCCTGGGCAATCAAAGATTGATGCCAGTGCAAATAAATGAGCAGAACCTAACCATCTACAACGTCACAATCTGCAACCTCAGCACAGATGACGCCCATAAGCATGTGGGCAAGTTCTTGCTGCTTTGCTACACTGTCTCTGAAAACATTGATCAGTTGTTGTGTCGCACGACTCTGCACCTCTGATTCATCCACCATTTCCATCATTGCTTCACCCATTAATTGGTTCACAAACATACATTTATTCCGTTGCATTCGAGATAGAGGATACTGAACATATTCAGATGGCGATTTTGGCAGGCTTGTATTGTTGATAGTGGAGAGTGTCTCGACCACTGCATCATAACATAAATTAGGACGGGAACCAAACATATTAATCATGAGTTATTGCCATATTTCCCGGCCTAGATTTACTGGAAAGAAACAATGGGGTTGCCTTGCTGTTTTCAGAGTTTGTCTTCTTATCTTCAGCAGCCTGCACAAAATTAACACACTAGCATTGCTATCATTGGCCAAGTCAGATAATAGGAAAGCAACATTGACACAACGAATGTTTGGGCAACTAGCCTACACCAAATTAACACAATATGGCACAACTATCATCAGCCAGGTAAGGTAATACGAAAGCAACATTGACACAATGAATGAATGGGCAACCAGAGAAGCACTACAATTCAGTAATGTGCGTGATATGAGATAGTACATTCATGCAGCTCAGTAGGCAAAACTACCAGGCAGTTTTCCTTACAAAAATCAACCTTGGCGCCTTTAACATTTTGCTACAACTAATTTTAGATTAGATAAAGGTTAGATTCATGCCGATTAACAAAATACATGCTGATGTAAAAATATAGTGATATACAACAGGTACTTACATCAGCATTGGAGCACAGAGAATTCCCGCAAGATATTTTCCTCGAATACGATCCCAATGGAGGAAGTCTTGTATTGTTTAACCTTATTTTCTAAAAGAGAGATGGGTAAGAAACATGTAGAAAATATGATCAGAATGCTATAAAATTTCATGATGCGAGGATACGGACACGCTTCTTAGAATGGAGTTGACATTCTTTTGCTGGACTAGAGCGGACTAGTTCTTTGGCCACTGGAATCTGCTTATTATTAGTGGGAGTTGGGTTTCTCTGTGCTGGAGTAGTATCTATGAAAAATGGAGTTGGTTTATTATCTCCTGGCGTTTGGATCTTTTGCAAAGACCTGGTTTGTAACCCTTCAGATTCTAACATAGCCGTCTTCCCCTTGCATGCCTTATATAGAAGAATGGTGATTCAGTTATAAAACATGCTACAACAGAGATGGAATAGGTACTAAAGAATAGAAAGGCATGACATATTGAAATGTATTCCCTCCATCTGGAAATAAATGGATGGGTCTAGGCGTATTTCAGTTCTAGATACATCCAGTTTTATCCATTTCTGCGACATTTAATCCGGACGGAGGGAGTATGTAAGAGCTAGGGATACGACAGGACAACACAGTAAAAAAACACTGAAAACCCACTGCAGAACCAAAGTATTCAAACCCACTGATATGAGATAGTACACTCATGCAGCTCAGGATGCAAAACTACCAGGCAGTTTCCCTTGCAAAAATCAACATTGTGGCCTTTAATCATACATTTTGCTACAACTAAATTTAGATCAGATAAACGTTGGATTCACGCTGATTAACAAAATACATGCTGATGTAAAAATATAGTGATATACAATAGGTACTTACATCATACATTGGAGCACAGAGAATTCTGCAAGAATCTTTCCCCATAAACGATACCATTGCAGAAATTCTTCTATCTGTTAAGCTTATTTCTAAATGAGAGATGGGTAAGAAACATGTAGAAAATATGATCAGCATGCTATAAAATTTCATGATGCAAGGATACGCACACGCTTCTTAGAATTGAGTTGACATATTTTTGCTGGACTGGAGCGGACTAGTTCTTTGGCCACTGGAATCTGCTTATTATCAGTAGGAGTTGGGTTTCTCTGTGCTGGAGCAGTATCTATAAAAACTGGAGTTGTTTTATTATCTCCTGGCGTTTGGATCTTTTGCAAAGGCCTTGTTTGTAACCCTTCAAATTCTAACATAGTCATCTTCCCCTTGCATGCCTTGTATAGAAGAATGGTGCTTTAATTATAAAACATGCGATAGTAGAGAGATGGAATAGGTACTGTAGAATAGAAAGGCATGACATATTGACATGTATTCCCTCCATCCGGAAAAAAATGGATGGGTCTAGGCGTATTTCAGTTCTAGATACATCCTTTTTTATCCATTTCGGCAACATGTAATCCGGACGGAGGGAGTATGGTGTAAGAGCTAGGGATACGACATGACAACACAGCAAAAAAAAACACTAGTTGAATGTAAAACTGTATGCTAGCGGAATACATACAGAAATAACTAAGGCAACATACACGTGTATGATTGGGAAAATAAGATGGCATTGCAACAGAGCACTAGAACAACACTTCAATGTAAAAAACATGGTATGGTAGACAGATGAAGTACATACTGATGAATAACAATGCATAAGATATTCAGAAGCATGATGTCAAAATTAAGCAGATGGCATTGCGATAGAGTAGAATGATAGTACTTGAATTTGAAAACATATTATCATGAATGGAATAGGTACTGAAAAATAGGAAGGCATGACATATTTACATGCATGATCAGCATGATAAGCACATGGCATTGCAACAGAGTAGATACACTCCAGGACATTATATGCATGTTCTATCCATATCACATGCCAAGTTAGAGCAAGGACCTTGTGGGGTGAAGAGGATTCATCATATTTCTGCAAGTCTTCTGAAGAACTGCCTTTACATGTTCCATCATATTGGGTATCATTGACATCAAGTTTATTGGCCTTTACATTGCTCCGTGAGGTTCTTGTGGATATATCAGTGTGTGCAATTATATCTGACATGCATGGAAGACAACTAATAGTTAGATTTATGTAATGAGTGCATGTAGGAGACGACATAAATAGTAGGACTGGGGTTAACTAGTAGCAACAGGTCTCATAAACTAAAGGGAGAACACAGATGAAAGCTACAGAATATGTATCGTTTGTACTCGAGATTAACTAGATGGCACACAAAAGTATTAAAGAACAACATAGGTAATACTAGAAGTGGTATAATACTATAATCACCAGCCTGTGGGATAGCATTGGCTGATGGATGATAACTATGGAACAGTGTTACCTAAAGAACAAGTATCTTAGCTGAACTATGGAACATCGTTAACTCCTGAACAAGAACCGTAAGAGATCAACATGAATATACAGTGAAATGTGATGATATATTTTCCATGCTTAGATGAATAACAAAGCCATAAATGTTGCATACAAGTAAGATGAGGGTACAACCTATCTGGCTGCCATACATAGGAGTGAGCATCATGTGCTGACTTGTCGATGGCACTGCAGTTGTTGTGGCTGTGCATGCCGGGCACGCGCATTCGATGCAGGGAACTGTTGAGTGGGGACTATAGCTACCTTCTGGTGTATGCTTCCCTTGTTGGAGCAGTTGCGGTGAGTCGGAAGACGGTGTGTCCGAAGATGCAGATAACGCATAATGTTAAGAACGACATATCTCTTTGATCTGAAGAAATACACTAAGAGATCAACAGCAAGGTACGAGAGTGGTCACACGTCTGCTGACTGAAGACTAAATTGGGGTCACACGATTTTATTTTATTTTGGTACTGTCCGATCTACGCCGGATGGCTGGCCGTCTTGTGCCTCCCGGCTAACACTGTTCGGAATCTTCCCCGAAGAGCCAGCGACCAACGGCAGAGCAGCCTGCCTCCGCCGTCCGTGGCCCCGGCCAAAACCCCGCTCCCCGCCCCACCGCATTGCCGTGGTTGCGCCGCCCCCGGGCCAATCCACAAAGACTCCCTGTCATCCAGATCCGGTGGCGGCAGTACCTTCAACCCACGCAACTCTAAAATATAGCCATCTAAGCGTTGCTTCCGCGGTGAACTTTACGGCCCCGCACCCTTACGTTAGACACCAGCCAACCGCCAGCCTAGGAGCTCCGCCGCCTCGAGGGGTGCTGCTTCCCATTGCAAATCGATTGGCCCAGAATAAAAATTCAGACAACTGACACCTAAATAAAGTGATTTGAGATGAGGGTGCGACCTATCTAGCGGCATGGTGAAGTAGGCAGGTCTAGCTGCCGAGTCGGTGAGGCTGGCGCGGTTGCGGTGGCGACCGGCGGCAGGGAAAGAGAGATGTCGCGACGGTCGACGGCTACGCCGAAGCAGCGCCAGGACTCTGGACGGATCCGAAGTTGGAGCCGCTCCGGCGCCGTGAACAACGGCGGGGGTGAATCGGCTCTAGTACGGTTCACGCGGCCGTCGTCGAGGCAGCACCAGCAGCACGGAGTAAGAGGCACACGGCCCAGTGCACGACGGCAAATGGACAGCGTCTCCGGCATTAGGGAGGAGGGCGGCTGTGAAATTGGTGCGGTGGGGGGCGCCATGGAGGTGGGGCTGAGGTTTTGCAGCTCGAGATAAGGGAGCTTCCCGGGGAGAAGGTGATTTGGCGCCCACAGGTATGAATGGGGGCGGGCGGGGGAAATTGGGAGGGGAGTGGAACCATGTCTTACGGACGCATTTGTCTGAAATGTGAGGGGGAGTTACAGTTATACCCTTGCCTATAGGCTTCTCGGCTTGGGTCTGTGTACTGAGGGTCGGGGATAGTAGAGTAACTTTGCTTCTCTGGGCAGGAGCGATTTCGGGCGAGGAGGGCGTGTTTTGAACTATAGTGGGCGCGAGCGATTTCGGGCGAGGAGAGCGTGTTTTGAAATAGTGGGCGTGAGCTATTTCGGGCGAGGAGAGCGTGTTTTGCTGACCATGGTTTATGAATTATTCGGCGCATGTCATTTCGGCCGAGGAGAAGGCGCGCTTGGATGAAGTTACGAACCTACCCTCGATGTACAACGGGCCAATTGATGCGTGTCCCACATAGGACGGTAATTTCGCGTCTCCCATTTATTTGCTCCGGTGAATTCCACCGAGCAGAGATGATGTTTAACAATTCGTTCAAATTTTGGGAGAACGAGCATCCACGTCTACCTTACCAAGTCAATTCGGATCAAATTTTGAAATATTAGCTTGCCACTTCTTTTTTAGATGGAGAGATGATGCTCGGGAGTAATGTGTTTTTACATGCTTGTTGCTAGCGATTTACTATATGAAAAATAGTTGACCCACTCAAAAACGAGAATCAAACCCAAAATGAAATATCTCGATTCAATGAAATAGCTCGTTCAGTAGGTCAAAATAGTGAACTAAATCCAAAATTGAACACCTCAATCGAGTAGCATGTTGTACAGTATTATAGTACTACATGAACATGTTGAAAGTCAAATTAATGAACTTGTTTGATATACGCATATATCCGTTCATGTGTGGATTGCAGACAACATGTTCTCCAATTTAAATATTTGAATGCAAGTTTATGTCGAAACATGTTTTATATCAGTCTTTGATGCATAAAACGCGACCTCCCCCTCTCCCGGACCCCTATTCTCTCTCTCTCACCGACAATCTTCAATTCTGTCGCACGCATCTGACACAAAAACCTTGTTCGTCCCTCTCCCTTTCTCTCCATCTCTCTCTCTCCCTCTCCCTCTCTCTCTCTCTCTCTCTCTCTCTCTCTCTTTGTGTGTGTGTGTGTGTGGGGGGGGGGTGTGTGTGTGGGGGGGGGGTCTTTTTAGTTCGCATGCATATATACACCATCTATAGGTCTCTCTCGCACACTATGTATGATAGTCTAACTAGTCCAAGCTAGATATCTTGGGTGCACTCATCGTACGCACACAAATTCCTTGGCTCTTTGCCCGTAACTCTCTCACGCACCACTATGTCGTCTCGGAGCTCTTCCCCCTCTCTCAAACTCTCCATCCACCTGGGTCACACATACACATGCATATCTCACTCGCACTCGATAGGCCCATCTAAAACTCTATCTCTCCCCCTCGTTCTCTCTCCATCTCACATGCGCACACACACAATCTCATGCCCAGCTAGCCAAGTATGCTGTTCTCTCACTCAATTGTAGGCACACACAGTCCCCCCTATATGTATATGACTAGCTAATCTTAGTCTCCATCACAAACATGTGCATGGTCTATCTCGATTTCTCTCGGGGCATCTTTCTATCACGCACGCACTCCCTCGATCTCCCACCCATATAGTCCCCTCACGATCTCGACGGGATCTCTCTATCACAAACACACCCTCTCTCCCTCCCCATGCGTCCATGCCATCCATGTGTCCCTCTCGACCTTTGTTCCTTGTTGGACACACCTCTATTGGACATGTGCTACAGGGGTGTCTCTCTCCATTGCAAACAATCACACACTAGCTATCTTCGTGTATCTCCTCGCCTCGCTTTTCCATCTCGGAGATGCATGCGTGATATGTTCGCATAAGAAATGAAAAAGCACACACTCTCTCTAATTTATCGTTTGTTGTCACTTTTCTTTCACACACATACTCTTTTTGCACACTTACTCATTCTCCTTCAGGCGCACTTGTTATGTCTCGACTGAGGCACTCTCCTCGGTCCATAGCATATAGATTTATTGAAAAGTCAAACATCACAAAGTTTGACCATGTACGTGGAGAAAAATAATTACATCTAGTACGGCAAACATATACCATTAGATTCACCATTAGATGTAGTTTTGTGTGATGCATCTTTGGTATTGTAGATATAAATAACATTTGCGTAAACCTGATCAAAGTTTCCAAAGTTTGACTTCTAAAAAATTTACATGCACTACATTATCGAGCGGATGGAATATCTCTTTCCCCCTCTCAGCTATCTGACGCACCACTCAGCCTTATCGGGGCTCCTCAACCTCTCTCTAACTTTATTGGTCAGTTTGGTTCGTGACCTGAACCTCATGCCTTGATGGCCGGTACTGCCTGGTGTGGACGTGAGATGTAAAATATTTCTGCCTGGCCAGGCTTGTGTGGTGCTGAAGCGTTTGGTTCATGCCTGGGCCAGGCAAAGCATCAACGTCCCATCAATCAATCCATGCATCAATTATTTAATGCTAATATCCATCCATGTTGCTGTTAGCCTCATGGCCACATGACCAGGCACGGCCAGGCGTTCGAAATTGGTCGCCTGGGCCAGGCTACTTGCAGTGTCTGGAGTTCAGCCAGGCTAATTATAGTGCAAGGGAACCCAGGCCAGGAGGGCTTTCTTTTTCACAGGGTAGCAACCAAACAAGCGTGCATGAAATCCAGCCACAACCCCAGGACAGGCAAAAGATGCTCAGGACGCAAGCCAAACTGGCCTTATATCTCCCTGGTTCACACATACACATGTCTCGCTCGCGCTATACATATAGACCCATCCAACACTCTCTGTCCTTGTTCTCTCTCCGTGTGACACGCACCCCCTAAGTACCATAATCCCTCACTCCAACATAGGCACAAGCACTCCCCCTCCTAAGTATGATTATCTCTTACTAGCCAGCACGAACACACGTATTGTCTCCTTCCATCCATACGTCTATCTCGATATCTCTCGGGGCATCTTCTATCGCGCACACACCTTGTCACTCGATCTCCCACCCATGTAGTCCCATCACGATCTCTAGGGGTTCTCTCTATGACAAACATACACTCTATCCTCCCCATGTCTGCATTTTCTCCGTACGTCTCTCTCGACCTCTCTCCCTTGTTTGTCAGACCCCTCTTGGCCACGTGCTAGGGGTCTTGCTCTCTCGGTTCCAAACAACCACACACTATCTCCTCACCTTGCCTCCGTTGTCGAAGATGCATGTGTGATATGTTTTCATAAGACACGCACGCTTTTTCTCTACTTTTATCGTGTGTTGTCCATGTCTCTTTCACACGCACACACACTTTTTTCACACACACACTCTCTCTCTCTCTAGTTAGGGACTCTGTCACGTCCATAAGCATATGGATGTTTTGAAAAGTCAAACCTCAGAAAAGTTTGACCAGGTATATGTGGAGAAAAACATTTACATCTGGAACGATCATTAGATTCATCACAACATGTACTTACTTCATACTATCATTTATCTTTGGTATTGTAGATATAAGTAATTTCTTCATAAACTTGGTCAAAGTTTCAAAAGTTTGACTTAAAAAATGTTGGAACTACATTATCGAACGGAGGGAGTAGCTCTTTCTCTCTCTGCTATCTCTCACGGGGCTCCCCTCTCACTCGAACTCTCTATACCAATGGATTATACGCTCACTGTGTCAGCGTATAGCTCCGTATATTGTTTAGTTGACCGGTCAACCAATCCACATGCTGCCTTGTCAGCTCGTGTTCTGTATCTTCATGTGCTGGCCCATGTGGCAGTGGGTGAAAATAAGTAAACTAGAGGCCCATATGACATGCGGTGAAGTAAACAAAGTTGAAACCACTCAAGGTAGCACCCCGGATGCTAGTAAATTGAGGGCGCATTGAGGACAAACTTCTTGCACGCAAAGGACGCACTCGCGCACAATTCACCACTGCGCGGCGGCATGCACAGAAGGACGCACTCGCGCACACCCAATACACAAAACACACCAGCACACGTGTACACCGGCGTCGCTGCCGGTTGAGATGGACGGCGAGGCAGCCAACAAGCGGAGGCGGCTCGAGCCAAAACCGCATCCGGCGAGCCTGGACTTCATCAGCAGCCTCCCCGATGACATGCTGCTCGTCATCATCGGCCTCCTCCCCACAAAATCTGCCATGCGGACCGCCCTGCTCTCCCGGCGGTGGCCCCCCCTCTGGCGCTGCGTCCCCCTCAACCTCACCATCGATAGCTGCCTCTGCGACGGGGATTGCAAATGCATGGCTGCAGTCTCCAAGATCCTTTCATCGCACCCTAGGCCAGCCAGATGCCTTGACATCCGCATGTTCAGTATCAACTGCAAGGTCCAACCCAAGTTCGACGAGTGGTTCTTATCCCCCGCCCTAGATCAGCTCGAGGAGCTCAGCTTTGAAGCTGGACGATGTTGCTCTCTGTCGCCGTCCATGCTCCGCCTCACGCCAACGCTGCCCGCGCCAGCTTCAGCTCCTGCTATCTTCCCCAGATTAATGTCGCGCCCACCCTTCTTCTCCCTCAACTCAAGCAGCTCGACCTCTTCGACATTGTCATCTCGAGCTACGGAGCACCTGGTCCGCAGCTGTACTGCGCTCGAGTACCTTCGTCTTGAGCAGATCCACTGGTTCATTAGCCTCCACATCGCCTCGACGAATCTCCGATGGATTAATGTGTCTTGCTGGCCCCGCAACAAGACATCAATTGGGAAGAGATCACTCCAGCTATTCCATGTTATGTTCATTGATAATGCGCCTTTCCTTGAGAGATTGCTTTTATCGGATCTAGAAGGTCCAACAAAAATCAGGGTCATTGACGCGCCGAAATTGACAGCGTTGGTGTACTCGTCTGCCAAATTCTCCAAACTCTTTATTGGATCCGTAATCGTTCAGGTACATCACTCATCTTCTTCTCGGTCTTCTTGAAATTCACATTTTTAGATTTCTTCTTGATGTATTTATGACCGTCTTCCAGAAAATGATTCCCACAAGCTTGACCCAGTCCATGCACACAGTGAAGATCTTAGCACTAAAATCTATCGGCCCCAATCTGGATCAAGTTGTTGGATTCCATACATGCTTTCCGTGCACGAAGAAGCTACTCATCGAGGTGAAACTTCTTTCCTATAAGTAAACGGTAATCACAACGTAGCTCAATTTTTTCATAATTTTCCCAAATTACGATGACAAGTGTAGTGTTCAAAACTGCATCTACGCACTGCACCAAAAGAAATTTTTTTAGTATTTTTTCTCACGTGATCACCTGCATAGTTTTTATACTGTACTACTATGGTAGCCTAGGCTAGTCATAGGGGAAAGTAACTTAGACTACTCCAGTAACTCTATGGTTACCCTAAGAGCAAGTACTACCTCCGTCCTGGTTTACTCTTCCAATTTTGTAGTATCAAAGTTTGACCATAGATTTAACTGACAAAATGTTAATGCATGTCACTAAGAACTATATTGTTGGATTCGTATTTGAACATAATTTCAAATGGTGTAATTTTTAGTGACATGCATTGGCATTTTCTAGGTAAATCTATGGTCAAAATTTTATACTAAATACGAGGTAGTATTCCCTCCGTCCCAAAATTCTTGTCTTACATTTGTTTAGATACGGATGTATCTAACACTAAAATGTAACTAGATACATCCGTATTTAGACAAATTTAAGATAAGAATTTTGGGACGGAGGGAGTACAAAACTGGTCTATGTAGGCCAAAACATGTGCCAAATTCACTTGTGATGCATTTGGCATCGATGCCCCTCCATTGCTCACCCGGTGCCCCAATCTGGATCTCCTACTTTGCTCCGGTGCCAAATTAACTCACGCAATGAAAAAGCATTGCGTGGGAGAGAGAGGACTGAGGCAATAAAAAAACACTTGTTTGGGAGAGTGAGAGGCTGGTGTAGTTGGTTTGATTGATTTGTTTATACATGTGGGTCTGTGTGCACAGCGGTGCCAACTCTCTCACATCGTGAGAGCGGTGCCAAAATCTTTTGATTTGACATCGATGCGTATTATGTGGCATACTTTTGCGAAATATGACATCGGCCATATAGTGGAAGGCAACAAATGCCCAAGCTCTTCACGTGCTCCTAGTTAAATGAGAGGAAATAGAAAGAGAGAGAGAGAGAGAGAGTGAAAAAATATCACTAGCCAGCCAACCCTATCGTATGAGCGAATGATATTGGTACCTCTTAATGACACGACAATCTTATGCAGCCAACTGCTCTAATATGTTCTCTTCTTTTGCAGATAAAAAAGACCCGAAAGTGAAAAATGTGCTGCACTATAACAATCTCATCGAATGCCTTGATCTCCATCTTACAGAAACTGATTTGATCGACTACCGAGGCAGCACATCTGAGATTAAATTGGCCAGGTTCTTTGTTCTGGAGGCAAGTGTGCTCAAGGTAATGAGGTTTGGCATTCTCTGGAGCAACAATGAATGGCGTGCTGATCACCGCAAGCGTCTAAGCCTAAATGACAAAGTCTCCGCAGAAGCTGAATTTGTTTTTGAAACATCAAGTGGCCAGAGACTCGGAAACTTATTTGTCCATTAGTGACTTGTTAGGGCGGTGGATTTTAGTTTGTACGATAATGCTGCATCCACCTAAAGTAACAAAAGTTCTTACGTAAACTTCCTAGTAATTCCCTCTTCGTAGGTGCAGCATTACTCCTAACATTTGTAATATCAGTTTGAAACTTGTAATATTGTTGTGTCCTATTCCTGCGTTGTCAAAATCCTGCGAATCAAATAGGTCCCGAGTTGGTGATGATGTTGTGCCTCCCATCTTTCACCAATAGCCGTCGGATCTAGATCAGATGCATACAAACCAAGCTTCTCCATTTTTGCAAAAAGATGCCCGCACTTGTTCCCTATTTACAAACAACTCCTTGTCTCTCACAATCAGCCTTATCTCCTCCCCACCACATCTAGAAGGCTGTGGAAAAATCTTGTGCGATGGCCGCTGCCGGAGCCGTCCACCCCCAATCTTGGTGTTCCGTGCAATGCACGGGCATCTATGCACGGGAAATTATGTCGAACAGGGCTAGTTGTAAGCAGGCTAGCTCTACAGCCATGATGATAGTGACTGCAGACGGTTAGGCTGACTATGGTATGCCGAACACGGCGCCTATACTCAGGTGTCATCTCCAGCGCAGGGTCTTGTCACTTCACTGTGAGGAGCAGCACGTAATAATTTGACCAACGGGTAGTACAGTGCTAGTACTCCTACTACTACATTGGTAGTACTACTACTAGTACTAGTAGCACCACCGTCTGGATTTAGGAGTACTACCACGTCCATCTAGATTTTAGTATTTGACTAGCAATATCTAGTAATGCATGTCACAAAAAATGTACTACTCCCTCTGTAAATAAATACATGGTGTTTTATTCCTATCGGCGAGAGAACTTAATGTTTTTTTGCTAACTAGAGTACTAATAGGATTACATGCAATGAACTAAACACTGCATGTCATGTTTGGTAGTCTCAAGTCATTGAAATCATGCACGGCCCACATCTCTCATTGGTTGATATGTCACGAAATAAGAAACAAGGAGGGAGTTAATGCACCGTGCCTAAGTATTTTGGTTTTTGTAAGGTGACTTACACAACATTTTTGTTTACGTGCATTAACATTTTATTGGTTAAATCAAAGGTCAAAACTTGGTGCAAAATGCAAAGGGGGCCGATAAACCAGTAAACATCAAACTTCTCTGGTTTGGCCCCAACTAGAGGTTCAGTGAGATGACTATACTGCACCGGCACGGAGGGGGACATAGCTTCATTGACTTACATCACCTGCCTTTGGGTGAATGACACGTGGGCCCAGGGGGTGGCTGCCCCACCTATCATACAGCCAAAGGCAGGTGCAGTAGAGGGCCGAGGAGTAGTACGAAATCCTACGCACCTACGCACGCTCACCAAGGGCAAGAGTGATCACTCGAATCGCAAGATCAATTGACTAGAAGCTAAGCTAGACCCATGGAGGTGATGAGCGCGAGCATCATCCGGCTGTGCCAGATGGTCCACGACGCCGGCCTGCGGCCCGGCACCGAGGAACGTTGATGTCTACTACACAACCTTCTTCTTGTAGACGTTGTTGGGCCTCCAAGTGCAGAGGTTTGTAGGACAGTAGCAAATTTCCCTTAAGTGGATGACCTAAGGTTTATCAATCCGTAGGGGGCGTTGGATGAAGATGGTCTCTCTCAAGAAACCCTGCAACCAAATAACAAAGAGTCTATTGTGTCCCCAACACACCCAATACAATGGTAAAT
The DNA here is from genome assembly GCF_003073215.2 of Triticum urartu. Classification (NCBI taxonomy): domain Eukaryota; kingdom Viridiplantae; phylum Streptophyta; class Magnoliopsida; order Poales; family Poaceae; genus Triticum; species Triticum urartu. Next base: position 470,290,938 of record NC_053023.1, read on the forward strand.
TGTATAGGTGCACTAGTTCGGCGAAGAGATGGTGATACAAGTGCAATATGGATAGTAGATAATAGTATTTGTAATCTGAAATTATAAAAACAGCAAGGTAACTAATGCTAAAAGTGAGCGTAAATGGTATTGCAATGCTAGGAAATAAGGCCTAGGGTTCATACTTGCGCTAGTGTAAGTTCCCTCAACAATAATAACATAATTGGATCACATAACTATCCCTCAACATGCAACAAAGAGTCACTCCAAAGTTACTAATAGCGGAGAACAAACGAAGAGATTATGGTAGGGTACGAAACCACCTCAAAGTTATTCTTTCCAATCAATCCGTTGGGCTATTCCTATAAGTGTCACAAATAGCCCTAGAGTTCGTACTAGAATAACACCTTAAGATACAAATCAACCAAAACCCTAATGTCACCTAGGTACTCTAATGTCACCTCAAGTATCCATGGGTATGATTATACGATATGCATCACACAATCTCAGATTCATCTATTCAACCAACACAAAGGACCTCAAAGAGTGCCCCAAAGTTCTACCGGAGAATCACGACGAAAACGTGTGCCAACCCCTATGCATAGGTTCATGGGTGGAACCTGCAAGTTGATCGCCAAAACATACATCAAGTGAATCACATGATATCCCATTATCACCACAGATATCCATGGCAAGACATACATCAAGTGTTCTCAAATCTTTAAAGACTCAATCCGATAATATAACTTCAAAGGCAAAACTCAATCCATTACAAGAGAGTAGAGGGGGGAAGAAATATCATAGGATCCAAATATAATAGCAAAGCTTGCGATACATCAAGATCGTATCACCTCAAGAACATGAGAGAGAGAGAGATCAAACACATAGCTACTGGTACATACCCTCAGCCCCGAGGGAGAACTACTCCCTCCTCGTCATGGAGAGCATTGGGATGATGAAGATGGCCACCGGAGAGGGATTGCCCCCTCTGGTAGGGTGCCGGAACGGGTCTAGATTGGTTTTCGGTGGCTACGGAGGCTTCTGGCGGCGGAACTCCCGATCTAATCTCTGTTATGAAAGTTTTACGATACGTAGGTATATATATGGGTGAAAGGAGTACGCCGGTGGACCGAAGGGGGCGCCACGAGGCAGGGGGGCGCGCCCCAGGGGGATGGGCGCGCCCCTACCCTCGTGAGCGCCTCCTTCATCTTCTGACGTAGGGTCCAAGTCTATCCGGTAGGTTTCCTTCCAAAAATAACTTCTCCAGTTGATTTCGTTCCGTTTTGACCCCGTTTGATATTCCTTTTCCTCGAAACACTGAAATAGGCATAAAGCAGCAAATCTGGGCTGGGCCTCCGGTTAATAGGTTAGTCCCAAAAATAATATAAAAGTGGAAAATAAAGCCCAATATTGCCCAAAACAGTAGATAATATAGCATGGAGCAATCAAAAATTATAGATACGCTGGAGACGTATCAGCATCCCCAAGCTTAATTCCTGCTCGTCCTCGAGTAGGTAAATGATAAAAACAGATTTTTTGATGCGGAGTGCTACTTGGCATAATTTCAATGTAATTCTTCTTAATTGTGGCATGAATATTCAGATCCATAAGATTCAATACAAAAGTTTAATATTGACATAAAAACAATAATACTTCAAGCATACTAACTAAGCAATTATATCTTCTCAAAATAACATGGCCAAAGAAAGCTATCCCTACAAAATCATATAGTTTGGCTATGCTCTATCTTCACCACACAAAATATTTAAATCATGCACAACCCCGATGACAAGCCAAGCAATTGTTTCATACTTTTGATGTTCTCAAACTTTTTCAATCTTCACGCAATACATGAGCGTGAGCCATGGATATAGCACTATAGGTGGAATAGAGTGGTGGTTGTGGAGAAGATAAAGAAAGGGGAAGATAGTATCACATCAACTAGGCATATCAACGGGCTATGGAGATGCCCATCAATAGATATCAATGTGAGTGAGTAGGGATTGCCATGCAACGGATGCACTAGAGCTATAAGTATATGAAAGCTCAACAAAAGAAACTAGTGGGTGTGCATCCAACTCGCTTGCTCACGAAGACCTAGGGCATTTTGAGGAAGCCCATCATTGGAATATACAAGCCAAGTTCTATAATGAAAGATACCCACTAGTATATGAAAGTGACAACATAGGAGACTCTCTATCATGAAGATCATGGTGCTACTTTGAAGCACAAGTGTGGTAAAAGGATAGTAGCATTGCCCCTTCTCTATTTTTCTCTCATTTTTTTATTTTTTATTTGGGCCTTCTCTTTTTTATGGCCTCTATTCTCTTTTTTTATTTGGGCTTCTTTGGCCTCTTTTATTTATTTATTTTCGTCCGGAGTCTCATCCCGACTTATGGGGGAATCATAGTCTCCATCATCCTTTCCTCACTGGGACAATGCTCTAATAATGATGGTCATCACACTTTTATTTACTTACAATTCAAGAATTACAACTCGATACTTTGAACAAGATATGACTCTATATGAATGCCTCCGGCGGTGTACCGGGATGTGCAATGATGCATGAGTGACATGTATGAAAGAATTATGAACGGTGGCTTTTCCACAAATACAATGTCAACTACATGATCATGCTAAGTAATATGACAATGATGAAGAGTGTCATAATAAATGGAATGGTGGAAAGTTGCATGGCAATATATCTCGGAATGGCTATGGAAATGGCAAAATAGGTAGGTATGGTGGCTGTTTTGAGGAAGGTATATGGTGGGTTTATGGTACCGGCGAAAGTTGCGCAGTACTAGAGAGGCTAGCAATGGTGGAAGGGTGAGAGTGCATATAATCCATGGACTCAACATTAGTCATAAAGAACTCACATACTTATTGCAAAAATCTACAAGTTATCAAAGCAAAGTATTACGTGCATGCTCCTAGGGGGATAGATTTGTAGGAAAAGACCATCGCTCGTCCCTGACCGCCACTCATAAGGAAGATAATCAATAAATAAATCATGCTCCGACTTCATCACATAATGGTTCACCATACGTGCATGCTACGGGAATCACAAGCTTCAACACAAGTATTTCTCAAATTCATAACCACTCAACTAGCATGACTCTAATATCACCATCTCCATATCTCAAAACAATTATCAAGTATCAAACTTCTCATAGTATTCAACACACTCATAAGAAGAATTTTATTATTCTTGAATACCTAGCATATTAGGATTTTAAGCAAATTACCATGCTATTAAGACTCTCAAAATAATCTAATTGAAGCATGAGAGTTCATTTATTTCTTCAAAATAAAACTACCACCATGCTCTAAAAGATATAAGTGAAGCACTAGAGCAAATGACACACTACTCCGAAAGATGTAAGTGAAGATCAATGAGTAGTCGAATAATTATGCAACTATGCGACGACTCTCTCTCTCATTTAATAATTTCATATCTTGGTATTCTATTCAAACATCAAGCAAAGAAAAATAAAATGACATTCTAAGAATGGCAAACATCATGTGAAGAAGCAAAAACTTTGGATCAACCGATACTAACCGATAGTTGTTGAAGAAGAAAGGTGTGATGCCAACCAGGGCATCCCCAAGCTTAGATGCTTGAGACTTCTTGAAATATTATCTCGGGATGCCTTGGGCATGCCCAAGCTTGAGCTTTTGTGTCTCCCTAATTCCTCTCATATCACGGTCTCCCTAAATCTCAAAAGCTTCATCCACACAAAACTCAACAAGGACTCGTGAGATAAGTTAGTATAAACCATTGCAAAAACCTTATCAGACTCTACTGTAGCAAACCACTAAAATTATTATTCAACATTGCATACTGAATGCCTCTGCATATTTAATAGTCCTATCCTCAAATAGAATCATTAAAGAAGCAAACATATGCAAACAATGCAAACATAACAACAATCTGCCTAAACAGGATAGTCTGTAAAGAATGCTGCAACATCCATACTTCCTAGCTCCAAAAATTATGAAAGAAAATTCCCATTGTAGTAAATTTATCAGAGCTTAATATTCAAAAGGTTTCAACATTTTATCACATTCTAACTTTTCTAGGGAATTATTGCAACAACGGTAAACTTTCTGTTTTCAAACAGCAACATGTATACTTGTAACGTAGGCATAGTAAAGGCTATCAATGCCACTTTCATTGAAATAAAAGATGCAAAACATTGTTCTAAATAACAGCAAGCAAATCCTAAAATAAATTGACGCTCCAAGCAAAACACATATCATGTGGTGAATAAAAATATAGCTCCAAGTAAAGTTACCGATGAACGAAGACGAAAGAGGGGATGCCTTCCGGGGCATCCCCAAGCTTAGGATCTTGGATATCATTGAATATTACCTTGGGGTGCCTTGGGAATCCCCAAGATTAGGCTCTTGCCACTCCTTATTCCATAGTCCATCGAATCCTTACCCAAAACTTGAAAACTTCACAACACAAAACTTAACAGAAAACTCGTAAGCTCCGTTAGTATAAGAAAGCAAAACACCACTTCAAGGTACTGTAATGAACTCATTCTTTATTTATATTGGTGTTAAAACTACTGTATTCCAACTTCTCTATGGTTTATAAACTATTTTACTAGCCATAGATTCATCAAAATAAGTAAACAACACATGAAAAACAGAATCTGTCAAAAACAGAACAGTCTGTAGTAATCTGAATCAAACGTATACTTCTGGAACTCATAAAATTCTCAAATAAAGTGCTTGACATGAGGAATTTATCTATTAATCATCTTCAAAAATAATTAACTAAATATAACTTTCCAAGTAAAAATGGCAGCAATTCTCGTGAGCGCTAAAGTTTCTGTTTTTTACAGCATGATCAACAAGACTTCTCCCAAGTCTTCCCAAAGGCTCTACTTGGCACAAATACTAATTAAAAGCATAAAAGAACATATAAACAGAGGCTAGATGAATTATTTATTACTAAACAGGAACAAAAAGCAAGGAACAAAAATAAAATTGGGTTGCCTCCCAAAAAGCGCTGTCGTTTAACGCCCCTAGCTAGGCATGATGATTTCAACGATGCTCACATAAAAGATAAGAATTGAAACATAAAGAGAGCATCATGAAGAATATGACTAGCACATTTAAGTCTAACATGCTTCCTATGCATAGGGATTTTGTGAGGAAAAAGCTTGTGGGAACAAGAATCAACTTGCATAGGAAGGTAAAACAAGCATAACTTCAAAATTTTAAGCACATAGAGAGGAAACTTGATATTATTGCAATTCCTACAAGCATATGTTATTCCCTCATAATAATTTTCAGTAGCATCATGAATGAATTCAACAATATAACCAGCACCTAAAGCATTCTTTTCATGATCTACAAGCATAGAAATTTTATTACTCTCCACATAAGCAAATTTCTTCTCATGAATAATAGTGGGAGCAAACTCAACAAAATAACTATCATGTGGTTGAAAATTAAAATCAAGATGACAAGTTTCATGGTTATCATTGTTCTTTAAAGCATACGTGTCATCACAATAATCATCATAGATAGGAGGCATGCTTTCCTCATAGTAAATTTTCTCATCAAAGCTTGGGGAACAAAAAATATCATCTTCATCAAACATAGCTTCCCCAAGCTTGTGGCTTTGCATATCATTAGCATCATGGATATTCAAGGAATTCATACTAACAACATTGCAATCATGCTCATCATTCAAATATTTAGTGCCAAAATTTTTAATGCATTCTTCTTCTAACACTTTGGCACAATTTTCCTTTCCATCATACTCACGAAAGATATTTAAAAGGTGAAGCGTATGAGACAAACTTAATTCCATTTTTTGTAATTTTCTTTTATAAACTAAACTAGTGATAAAACAAGAAACTAAAAGACTCGATTGCAAGATCTAAAGATATACCTTCAAGCACTCACCTCCCCGGCAACGGCGCCAGAAAAGAGCTTGATGTCTACCACACAACCTTCTTCTTGTAGACGTTGTTGGGCCTCCAAGTGCAAAGGTTTGTAGGATAGTAGCAAATTTCCCTTAAGTGGATGACCTAAGGTTTATCAATCCATAGGAGGTGTAGGATGAATATGGTCTCTCTCAAGAAACCCTGCAACCAAATAACAAAGAGTCTCTTGTGTCCCCAACACACCCAATACAATGGTAAATTGTATAGGTGCACTAGTTCGGCCAAGAGATGTTGATACAAGTGCAATATGGATAGTAGATAATAGTATTTGTAATCTGAAATTATAAAAACAGCAAGGTAACTAATGATAAAAGTGAGCTTAAACTGTATTGCAATGCTAGGAAATAAGGCCTAGGGTTCATACTTTCGCTAGTGTAAGTTCCCTCAACAATAATAACATAATTGGATCACATAACTATCCCTCAACATGCAACAAAGGTCACTCCAAAGTCACTAATAGCGGAGAACGAACGAAGAGATTATGGTAGGGTACGAAACCACCTCAAAGTTATTCTTTCCAATCAATCCGTTGGGCTATTCCTATAAGTGTCACAAACAGCCCTAGAGTTCGTACTAGAATGACACCGTAAGATACAAATCAACCAAAACCCTAATGTCACCTAGATACTCCAATGTCACCTCAAGTATCCATGGGTATGATTATACGATATGCATCACACAATCTCAGATTCATCTATTCAACCAACACAAAGGACCTCAAAGAGTGCCCCAAAGTTCTACCGGAGAATCACGACGAAAACGTGTGCCAACCCCTATGCATAGGTTCATGGGCGGAACCCGCAAGTTGATCACCAAAACATACATCACGTGAATCACGTGATATCCCATTGTCACCACAGATATCCACGGCAAGACATACATCAAGTGTTCTCAAATCTTTAAAGACTCAATCCGATAATATAACTTCAAAGGGAAAACTCAATCGATTACAAGAGAGTAGAGGGGGGAAGAAACATCATAGGATCCAAATATAATAGCAAAGCTTGCGATACATCAAGATCGTATCACCTCAAGAACACGAGAGAGAGAGAGAGAGATCAAACACATAGCTACTGGTACATACCCTCAGCCCCGAGGGAGAACTACTCCCTCCTCGTCATGGAGAGCACCGGGATGATGAAGATGGCCACCGAAGAGGGATTGCCCTCTCCGGCAGGGTGCCGGAACGGGTCTAGATTGGTTTTCGGTGGCTACGGAGGCTTCTGGCGGCAGAACTCCCAATCTAATCTCTGTTCTAGAAGTTTTACGTTACGTAGGTATATATGGGTGAAAGGAGTACGTAGGTGGACCGAAGGGGGGGCCACGAGGCAGGGGGGCGCGCCCCAGGGGGGTGGGCGCTCCCCTACCCTCGTGAGCACCCCCTTCATCTTCTGACGTAGGGTCCAAGTCTATCCGGTAGGTTTCCTTCCAAAAATAACTTCTCCAGTTGATTTCGTTCCGTTTCGACCCCGTTTGATATTCCTTTTCCTCGAAACATTGAAATAGGCATAAAACAGCAAATCTGGGCTGGGCCTCCGATTAATAGGTTAGTCCCAAAAATAATATAAAAGTGGAAAATAAAGCCCAATATTGCCCGAAACAGTAGATAATATAGCATGGAGCAATCAAAAATGATAGATACGTTGGAGACGTATCAAACGTCTCCAGGTAGTATTGCTTGAGGCCGCCAGGGCGAGGGGCCACTTGGACGACAGCTTCGTCTCCTTGTTTGACGAGGTCCTCATTGGTTTCCTCGACAAGTTCACCGTCGTCAAGAAGCTTGCGGACGACTTTGACGTAAGCCTCCAGCCGACGCGCCCAAGCTCTGCGATGTCCACCACCCTCAACAGCCACTATGGTGACAACCTCTTCGACGCACTGGTGGCCCTGCGACTGCCCACCGTGGCGCCGGAGAATGTCCACCTCGAGGTCGCGCTCGCCGCGCAGCGCCTGGCGCAGCAAGACACCATCGACATAATCACTCACGTCTACGCGCAAATCGTCCACAAGGACTACTACATGCAAGAGGAGGACGATAGGACGTTGGCCTTCTTGGACCGTAGGGCAACCTTGGACGGCACTGTTCAGAAGCACGTTGAGCTCGCCGCCAACGCCGCTGCTCCTCACACGTCGTTTGGTAACCCGGCGCACTAGGGCGTGAGGATGTCGTTGATGGATCCATATGTATTTTTATCTTCCCGTCAAATCCATGTAGTAGTATATGATACTACAGTAATTATCTGTAACGCCCCGAGTCCGTTGCGCCAGGTGTCATCCAGTTATTCGCTGTTGTTGCCTTGTCATTTGCTTGCGTGTTGGATCTTATCATGTCATCATGTGCATTGCTTCATCATGTTTTCAAAACTTGCATCTGTCCTGGTCTCCCTGTTCCTTCCGTTGTCTGTCCTGAGTCCAGACACACTTGCATGCGCCCGCGGCATGTCCGAAATATTATTTTATAAGTGGCTATAAAATGTTCTTGGAATGGGATGAAAGTTGGCGTGCGGTGTTGTTTTGTTGTCAGTAGACCGCCTGCCAAGTTTCATCGCATTCGGAGTCCGTTTGACGCCCCAACGGATAACTATAGTGGTAGTATAGCCGGTCTTTTCGTCGGACGTTTTCGGTCTCCGGAAACATTCGCCGGGCCTTCTCTTCTCTTTTCTCAGCCTGAGGCCTTCCGCACAGTCCACTACGTACCGCCAAGCCCAACCTAATCTCTCTCGTCAACCCGCGGCCCCCCTCGCGCGTGTCCGAAAGTTGTCCCGAACCTGACCCGGACTGTCGCCACCATTGTGTTCGGATCATCCCCAAACATCTACAAAACGTCTCCGTTTTCTTATTTGGGCTCCCTAGCCTATTTTTCCCGAGCGTCCGATTACGATCGGAGGGACGGATTAGCCCCTAACCAAATCCAGTGCTATATATATAGACCAATCCCTAGGCAGCAACCCTAAAATCTAGGTCTTTTGTCCCCCCTCAGTCGCCGCCACACTCCACCGAATCCACATCGGGATCCTCCCTGATCCCCTCGTCCACCTCCTCCAATCCCGCAGCCTCCTCCCGATCCACCAGCCAGTCTCCTCCAAATCCTCTTCCCTACCTCGATCTGGACCGAGGTCCCGCGCCTCCTGTTCGTCCATCCCCGCCGGACCTCGCAGTCCCGAACCCCTCGGCCTAAGCGCTCCTCCACCTCGCGATCCCGCCGCCGCAAGCGAACCTCGCCGCCGGTGAGCACCAGCATGAACCCGGGCTGTTCCACTCTCCTTCTTCCTCCCCTCTCTCTTTTATTCCTCGCTCTCCTTAATCTCTCCAGTCCTCTCTCTGTCTTGGTTTAATAGGAAGGATGCAGGGAGCTCGTTCATGGCGCCCGAGGCATGGAGTTTTGCTCCGTTAGCTGGATCCATCCACCGCTGCCCTGAACTGAACCCCCCTCCCACATCGAGATCCGGCGAGCCCTACCAGGTCGCGGCACCCCTACCCTCCATCTCACCCTGCTGCTCCCTCTCACATCCCTCTCTCTGTACTAGGACGCTGCCACCATGGCCTCAACTCTCCGCCCGCCTCCACCCACGTCCTCGACTGGATCCGCCGGACCCCCATCGCCGCGCCAAGTCCTGCTGCCGGTGATGCCGTCGCGTTTACTTCCCAGCGCTGCTCGAGAGCGAGCCCTGCCCAGCGCTCAAGCCTGGGGGGCGTGGCTCTACTTCATTCGAGCGGAGGAATACGCCTCCTGGTTCGTGTCGCCTGGACCTGCCTCCTCTTTGTGGGCCTCTACACCGTACGGGCCAAGGCCTACTAGGTGAAGCGACACCCCCAGTGCCCCACCTTCCTTTCCTGCTGTTGGGCCAGTTCTTGTTTCGGCCCGTAATGTTTTTTTCAGATCTGGTGATTTTGTCATTTTTTACCAGAGGATGCCAGTTTTACAGAAAAGTCCCTGGAGTTCATGCATATAATAACTCATTAACCGTGCATCGGATTAAAACAAACTTTATATGTAAAATGTCTAGAATTTTGTCTAGTTTAATAATATCCAACTTTCATCTATGTTTAAAATGTTTAAAATGCTGTTTTTTTAAATTTGCTTAAATAACTTGCTAAAATGTTTTAATTCATAACTAAATAACCGTAGCTCGGTTTTAAATAATCTTTATATGTAAATGGGGTAGAAAATTGCCTACTTTAACATGGTGCTTTACTTTGCATGTTTAATAACTCTAAAATTGTGTTTAGGGCAGAACAGTACCAAGCCTAACATATGCATATGGGGATTTACCGGAATTGTTGTTCGTTGCTTCCGGCCTCATTTAAACTTGCCTAGATAGGTAGTTTTCTTTTGCTTCACCCTCTTGCCATGTTTAACAACATTTAATATTGTTGGGTACATAAACGAGATCGAACTAAATAACTTGAATGTGGTGTTCCGTCAATAGGTAACGGAGTTGCATGTTGAGCTCCACTTAATTTGTAGGATTGTTTGTGCATTTTTGCCATGCCATGCCTCATTAAGCCAGACATGCATCATACTTGTTTGTGCATCATGCCTTGTTCATGTGTTGGTTGTTTACTATGTTGTGTGCTTCTTTCCGGTGTTGCTTCTTCGGGTTGGATCCAGTAACGTCGCGTTTGTGAGGAACCGTTCGACTACATCTGTTTGTCTTCTTCATGGACTCGTTCTTCTTCCTTGCGGGATTTCAGGCAAGATGACCATACCCTCGAAATCACTTCTATCTTTGCTTGCTAGTTGCTCGCTCTTTTGCTATGCCTATGCTGCGATACCTACCACTTACTTATCATGCCTCCCATATTGTTAAACCAAGCCTCTAACCCACCTTGTCCTAGCAAACCGTTGTATGGCTATGTTACCGCTTTGCTCAGCCCCTCTTATAGAGTTGTTAGTTGCAGGTGAAGATTGGAGCTTGTTCCATGTTGGAACATGGATATTTGTTGGGATATCACAATATCTCTTATTTAATTAATGCATCTATATACTTGGTAAAGGGTGGAAGGCTCGGCCTTATGCCTGGTGTTTTGTTCCACTCTTGCCGCCCTAGTTTCCGTCATATCGATGTTATGTTCCCGGATTTTGCGTTCCTTACACGGTTGGGTTATAATGGGAACCCCTTGACAGTTCGCCTTGAATAAAACTCCTCCAGCAAGGCCCAACATTGGTTTTACCATTCACCACCTAGCCTTTTCTTTCCCTTGGGTCGGCCGGCTCAAGGGTCATCTTTATTTAAACCCCCGGGCCAGTGCTCCTCTGAGCGTTGGTCCAACTTGTCAGCCGCCGGTGGCCACCAGGGGCAACTTTGGGCTGGCCTACCGGAAGTTTGGACAATTCGGTGTGCCCTGAGAACGAGATATGTGCAGCTCCTATCGGGATTTGTTGGCACATTCGGGTGGCTTTGCTGGACTTGTTTTACCATTGTCGAGGATGTCTTGTAACCGGGATGCCGAGTCTGATCGGATTGTCTTGGGAGAAGGAATATCCTTCGTTGACCGTGAGAGCTTGTGATGGGCTAAGTTGGGACACCCCTGCAGGGATTTGAACTTTTGAAAGCCGTGCCCGCGGTTATGGGAAGATGGGAATTTGTTAATGTCCAGTTGTAGAAAACCTGAAGTTGATCTTAATTAAAATACATCAACCGCGTGTGTAGCCGTGATGGTCTCTTCTCGGCGGGGTCCGGGAAGTGAACACGGTGTTGGAGTTATGCTTGACGTAGGTTGTTCTAGGATCACTTCTTGATCATAGTTTTCTCGACCTTGCTTTGCCTTCTCTTCTCGCTCTCATTTGCGTATGTTAGCCACCATATATGCTAGTCGCTTGCTGCAGCTCCACCTCATACCTTTTACCCTACCTATAAGCTTAAATAGTCTTGATCACGAGGGTGTGAGATTGCTAAGTCCCCGTGACTCATAGATACTTCCAAACCCAGTTTGCAGGTGCCGATGATACCGTGTAGGTGAAGCAACCAAGCTCAAGGAGGAGCTCGATGAAGATTGTGTTCGCTATGGTGTTCTGTTTCTAGTTGATCAGTAGTGGAGCCCAGTTGGGATAATCGGGGATCTGTGTAGCATTTGGGGTAGTCTTCTTTTATTTCAGGTTCCATAGTCGGACCATGCTTGTATCTGGATGATGTATTGCTTTATTCATGTAATTGTGTGAAGTGGCGATTGTAAGCCAACTATGTATCTTTCCCTTATGTATTACATGGGTTGTGTGAAGATTACCTCACTTGCGACATTGCTTTCAATGCGGTTATGCCTCTAAGTCATGCTTCGACACGTGGGAGATATAGCCGCATCGAGGGCGTTTCAAGTTGGTAATCAGAGCCTTCCCCGACCTTAGGAGCCCCCCTGCTTGATCGAATCGCTGGCGTTGTTGAGTCTAGAAAAATGTTTTGAGTCATTTAGGATTATATATATCGGAGAGTAGGATTTCTTTTTAATCCTCAGTCCCTTCGTCGCTCTGGTGAGACATCCTGACATAGAGTTTTGACTCTTCTCTTCTCAAATTTCACTAATTTTTTAGGATCACGCGGGTATCTTGGAATCGTTCCGATGGTTTTGTGACGAGAACATTGTTCTTGGTGCCTCCTGTCATTTAGGGGTTGTGGCAGTGTCCCGGGGATTTGAGCTCCGAGGTGTTGTTGTCACAATTTTGTCGTTGCAGTTCTGGAATACCTGAGTTTCGCCGACATCGAAAATCTCTTTTATGCAGTTGTTGGTGAGATAACCTCGACGCCACCCAGTACTGGGGCGGGAGTTCGGGAGTATTGCCATAACTCGTATAACGGATGCTTTTCGAAGGTTGAGGTAAACGATTTCTGAAGGTTTCTTGGTTATGTGTTGAAGGATGGATACAACTGGATGTAGGATTTGCTAGTTTTGGGTGAGATATTATGCTTCCCCTGTATCCCCAACACCTGATTGCATAACCGGAAAATTTCGGGAGTTTATAAGTGGGAATTCAAGTAGCTCTTAGGATATCTTTCCGACAGATGTATGATATGAAATTGGGGTTCGACGTCTAGTGGTCCGCCTATTCATGGTTGGTTTTATAGTGGTCTCGTTGTGTCTTAAAGAGTCCTTGGCTATGCCAACTCGGGGACGCTTCGTATGTCATGTGCACTGCCTTGTAAATGATGGTGCTATACGATCGAGCCCGTGTAGGCCCCACCACGAAAACTTCAGACGAAATCTCTATCATATGTTTTTCCGGCTTATTCTGCAAGCCAATCCTTTGTTTTGTTTTGAGTTGTGGTATTCGAGTTGCTTCAAAGTCAAGTGTTGATTCCATACCTTTCCGAACCAGTGTTCTCATATTACTATGTGAATACTAATCCTTCTCGTTTATTGAGATTGTCATGTCAATTCTTCTCAACCGGTGAGCTTCCCTCCAAGTGGATCCGATCACCTCAACATTTGCAAGATCCAATCTCAGTTCTTCTCAACGGTGTTCATTTCATTCGTCCCAAGCTGCCTTTGTTTTCCCGCCCTCCCACCCGTTTTCTTCAAGGACTCAGATTTCTTAGTCAAGTATCCTTTTATTGTTGTGAAGTCTTTCCATTATTTTCCATCAATGTCTTATCCGATGATTTCTCATGAAGATTCTAGCGGAGCTTCAAGTTCATCATTCTTCGTTCTTTTTCTTCTCCGGTGGTTTCAAGTCAAGCTTTGTTGATCATACCCTTTCCTCATTTCAATGCTTTCTCATGCCGGTGCAATTCTTAATCGTTCACCTCTTGTTATTCTATTGTCCCGGAGTGCCCGAGATATCTCAAAAGGCTCGTCTAGTCATTCAAGATCCATTCAACCTATTTCGAGGTTGTTATCCCATTCAAGCCATTTAATTCAACTGGCGCAATCTCCCGTTCAAGTAATCGTTCAATGGTGTGTCTTTTGAGTGGGCCCTAACCCACAGGTCCTTTCCCAGGATCTTACCTGACTCTTCTTATTTTACCGGAGCTATTCTAAAATCTTTCAAAGTTTGACGTATGAATGAATTGTCATCAGTCAAATGCCTTTCTCCAAGATCTTTCAAATTCTTTTCATCGTCGGTTCAACCTTTCTAATATTCATCCCGGAGTATCTCAACAATTCTTGGTGGTGTTTCTCGTCGTCATTCTTGAATTTGAAAACCGACGAAGTGTTTCCTCTAAATCTTGTGCCTTCTCTCGAGGATTCTCAGTTCAAGTGTGATGCCATCCTCTCATAATTGTTCTGATTGTGAGAATTTTTTTCACCTGTCCAGAGAAATTCAGGAGTCTTTTCAGTTTGATTCTCCAAAGACCATCATTTCAGAAGACTTGTTCATTCTCAGCTTTCAGCTATCATTCTCCAAATCTTACCGGTGCATCATTCAAGTATTCTCTTATCAGCTCTTGATCTCTTCGTTCTCTTGTATCTAAATTTTACCCAAGTATCTTTGTTCGTTTTCAATTTCTTACCGGTGATTCATCTCTTTTCTTCGTTCATTTTCAATTCTTACGGTGGTTCGTTCAAGATTCTCTTCCTTGTTTATCATATCAATTCATTCGTTGTTTCAATTCTACCGGCGGATCGTTGAAGTCTTTTCTCAAGTTTGCGCTATATCTATCTTAATCTTTCTACGAGAATAAGTAGTATGCCAAATCCGTTGCTTGTCATCAATTTAATTGATTAAGGATAAGCATAATGTAATTCTTATTCTTGTTTTCTTTCAAGAGATTAATTCCTTATCCCGGAGATTCATCAAAATTCATGGTTTCACTTGATTCATATTTTCTTTTCCGGAGTTCCAAGCTCTCTCAACTATATCATCGCGAAGGTGCACCTAATCATTGCAAGGATTCACCTTGTGTTTTCAATTTCTCCTTCCTTTCATTTGATCATCCTTTTGTTACTGGAGTTCTTCATGGAGGCTCTATATGATGGTTCATCAAGGATTTAATTCCTTCTCGAAGTGTTCATTGAGATTCTTTTCAGAGGAGCCCAAGCATTCTTCATCTTGCAATCCGGAGTGCATTTCATTCTTCCGTATCATTGGAGGTGGTATTATGTCATTCTTGATAATTTGAGTTCATGTTTCATGATTCACATGTTGTTAAGAATGAGGTATTTAAACCCATCAATCTCTTCGTTGGAGTTGGCTTGTGTCATATTTCACCTAAAGCTTTCCCTAAGGATTTTGCTATATATGGTGGTTATAAACGAACCAAGTTCTTCTTTTATCCTTCCGGTGAAATAAGCTTCTCGCCTCCTTGTTGTTATCAATCCAACCTTGTTTTTGTTAGTGGCAGAATTTCACCTTAAGTTTTGAGATGTTTTCATAAGCCCACAAGCAGCCTTTTGCTTTCATTGTTGATTTTCCAACAACTCCGTTCAATACTTCTTTCTAAGGATGCTTCTCAAATTCTATTGCGGTAGAAGATGTCATTTTCTTCTCAACTCTTTCCTTTCAATGATCCATCTTCTATTCTTTCTCCCGGAGGTTTTTTATGTTGCTCTGTCCACTCATCACCCCGGATTGTCAGGACCATGCTCTTGTCGTGCTTATCCATTTAACCAGAGTGTCATGCCCTCTTTTCAAGTTCTATCATCTTATCAAGTTTTACCTCCCTTCTCAACCGAAGTGTTGTCCGAGATCTTTCTTACCCCTTGCCCCATTCTTTTAATAGTTTTGGAGGCAGTGTGTTGTGATTTCATCAAGTATCTTCTCATCTTATCAAGTTCTTATTCAATCCTCCTTCTTTTCATTCGGAGTGCTGCCCGAATTTGTTCTTCCTTGTTACTCTTCCCTACCCGAGTGTTTTAAACTTTGTTCTTCTTCGTTGCATTCTTTCTTTCAATTTGTTCAACTTCTCAAGGTTCTTTGGTTTCACTCGTTTGTCAAAGAAGCAACTTAGTTTTACCTCTTCTCTTTCTCTTCTGTTTTCCCTCCGGTGCCATTCTAGATCTCGGGACGAGATCCTCTCGTAGTGGTGGAGTGTTGTAACGCCCCGAGTCCGTTGGGCCAGGTGTCGTCCAGTTATTCGCTGTTGTTGCCTTGTCATTTGCTTGAGTGTTGCATCTTATCATGTCATCATGTGCATTGCATCATCATGTTTTCAAAACTTGCATCTGTCCCGGTCTCCCCGTTCCTTCTGTTGTCTGTTCTGAGTCCAGACACACTTGCACGCGCCCGCGGTACGTCCGAAATATTATTTTATAAGTGGCCAGAAAAATGTTCTCGGAATGGGATAAAAGTTGGTGTGCGGTGTTGTTTTGTTGTCAGTAGACCGCCTGCCAAGTTTCATTGCATTCCGAGTCCGTTTGACGCCCCAACGGATAACTATAGCGGCAGTATAGCCGGTCTTTTCGTCGGACGTTTTCGGTCTCCGGAAACAGTCGCCGGGCCTTCTCTCTTCTCTTTTCTCAGCCTGAGGCCTTCCGCACAGTCCACTACCTACCGCCAAGCCCAACCTAATCTCTCTCGTCAGCCCGCGCCCCCCCCCTCGCGCGCGTTCGAAAGTTGTCCCGAAACCGACCCGGACTGTCGCCACCGTTGTGTCCGGATCATCCCCAAACATCTACAAAACGTCTCCGTTTTCTTATTTGGGCTCCCTAGCCTATTTTTCCCGAGCATCTAATTACGATCGGAGGGACGGATTAGCCCCTAACCAAATCCAGTGCTATATATATAGACCAATCCCTAGGCAGCAACCCTAAAATCTAGGTCTCTTGTTCCCCCTCAGCCGCCGCCACACTCCACCGAATCCACATCGGCATCCTCCCTGATCCCCTCGTCCACCTCCTCCAATCCCGCAGCCTCCTCTCGATCCACCAGCCAGTCTCCTCCAAATCCTCCTCCCTGCATCGATCTGGACCGAGGTCCCGTGCCTCCTGTTCGTCCATCCCCGCCGGACCTCGCAGTCCCGAACCCCTCGGCCTAAGCGCTCCTCCACCTCGCGATCCCGCCGCCGCAAGCGAACCTCGCCACCGGTGAGCACCAGCATGAACCCAGGCTGTTCCACTCTCCTTCTCCATCCCCTCTCTCTTTTATTCCTCGCTCTCCCTAATCTCTCCAGCCCTCTCTCTGTCTTGGTTTAACAGGAAGGATGCAGGGAGCTCGTCCATGGCGCCCGAGGCATGGAGTTTCGCTCTGTTAGCTGGATCCATCCACCGCTGCCCTGAACTGAACCCCCCTCCCACATCGAGATCCGGCGAGCCCTACCAGGTCGCGGCGCCCCTACCCTCCATCTCACCCTGCTGCTCCCTCTCACATCCCTCTCTCTGTACTAGGACGCCGCCACCATGGCCTCAACTCTCCGCCCGCCTCCACCCACGTCCTCGACTGGATCAGCCGGACCCCCATCGCCGCACCAAGTCCTACTGCCGGTGATGCCGTCGCCTTTACTTCCCGGTGCTGCTCGAGAGCGAGCCCTGCCCAGCGCTCAAGCCTGCGGGGCGCGGCTCTGCTTCGTTCGAGCGGAGGAAGACGCCTCCTGGTTCGCGTCGCCTGGACCTTCCTCCTCTTTGTTGGCCTCTACACCGTACGGGCCAAGGCCCACTAGGTGAAGCCACACCCCCAGCGCTCCACCTTCCTTTCCTGCTGTTGGGCCAGTTCTTATTTCGGCTCGTAATGTTTTTTCTAGATCTGGTGATTTTGTCATTTTTTACCAAAGGATGCCAGTTTTACAGAAAAGTCCATGGAGTTCATGCATATAATAACTCATTAACCGTGCATCGGATTAAAACAAACTTTATATGTAAAATGTCTAGAATTTTGTCTAGTTCAATAATATCCAACTTTCATCTATGTTTAAAATGTTTAAAATGCTGTTTGTTTAAATTTTCTTAAGTAACTTGCTAAAATGTTTTAATTCATAACTACATAACCGTAGCTCGGTTTTAAATAATCTTTATATGTAAATGGGGTAGAAAATTGCCTAGTTTAACATGGTGGCTTTACTTTGCATGTTTAATAACTCTAAAATTGTGTTTAGGGTAGAACAGTACCAAACCTAACATATGCATATGGGGATTTACCGGAATTGTTGTTCGTTGCTTCCGGCCTCATTTAAACTTGCCTAGATAGGTAGTTTTCTTTTGCTTCACCCTCTTGCCATGTGTAACAACACTTAATATTGTTGCTTACATAAACGAGATCGAACTAAATAACTTGAATGTGGTGTTCCGTCAATAGGCAACGGAGTTGCATGTTGAGCTCCACTTAATTTGTAGGATTGTTTGTGCATTTTTGCCATGCCAGGCCTCATTAAACCGGACATGCATCATACTTGTTTGTGCATCATGCCATGTTCATGTGTTGGTTGTTTACTATGTTGTGTGCTTCTTTCCGGTGTTGCTTCTTCGGGTTGGATCCGGTAACGTCGCTTTTGTGAGGAACCGTTCGACTACATCCGTTTGTCTTCTTCATGGACTCGTTCTTCTTCCTTGCGGGATTTCAGGCAAGATGACCATACCCTCGAAATCACTTCTATCTTTGCTTGCTAGTTGCTCGCTCTTTTGCTATGCCTATGCTGCGATACCTACCACTTGCTTATCATGCCTCGCATATTGTTAAACCAAGCCTCTAACCCACCTTGTCCTAGCAAACCGTTGTTTGGCTATGTTACCGCTTTGCTCAGCCCCTCTTATAGCGTTGTTAGTTGCAGGTGAAGATTGGAGCTTGTTCCATGTTGGAACATGGATATTTGTTGGGATATCACAATATCTCTTATTTAATTAATGCATCTATATACTTGGTAAAGGGTGGAAGGCTCGGCCTTATGCCTGGTGGTTTGTTCCACTCTTGCCGCCCTAGTTTCCGTCATATCGGTGTTATGTTCCCGGATTTTGCGTTCCTTACACGGTTGGGTTATAATGGGAACCCCTTGACAGTTCGCCTTGAATAAAACTCCTCCAGCAAGGCCCAACATTGGTTTTACCATTCTCCACCTAGCCTTTTATTTCCCTCGGGTCGGCCGGCTCAAGGGTCATCTTTATTTAAACCCCCGGGCCAGTGCTCCTCTGAGTGTTGGTCCAACTTGTCAGCCACCGGTGGCCACCAGGGGCAACTCTGGGCTGGCTTACCGGAAGTTTGGACAATCTGGTGTGCCCTGAGAACGAGATATGTGCAGCTCCTATCGGGATTTGTCGGCACATTCGGGTGGCTTTGTTGGACTTGTTTTACCATTGTCGAGGATGTCTTGTAACCGGGGTGCCGAGTCTGATCGGATTGTCTTGGGAGAAGGAATATCCTTCGTTGACCGTGAGAGCTTGTGATGGGCTAAGTTGGGAAACCCCTGCAGGGATTTGAACTTTCAAAAGCCGTGCCCGCGGTTATGGGTAGATGGGAATTTGTTAATGTCCGGTTGTAGAAAACCTGAAGTTGATCTTAATTAAAATACATCAACCGTGTGTGTAGTTGTGATGGTCTCTTCTCGGCGGGGTCCGGGAAGTGAACACGGTGTTGGAGTTATGCTTGACGTAGCTTGTTCTTGGATCACTTCTTGATCATAGTTTTCTCGACCGTGCTTTGCCTTCTCTTCTCGCTCTCATTTGCGTATGTTAGCCACCATATATGCTAGTCGCTTGCTGCAGCTCCACCTCATACCTTTTACCCTACCTATAAGCTTAAATAGTCTTGATCGCGAGGGTGTGAGATTGTTGAGTCCCCGTGACTCACGGATACTTCCAAAACCAGTTTGCAGGTGCCGATGATACCGTGTAGGTGAAGCAACCGAGCTCAAGGAGGAGCTCGATGAATATTGTGTTCGCTATGATGTTCCGTTTCCAGTTGATCAGTAGTGGAGCCCAGTTGGGACAATCGGGGATCTGTGTAGCATTTGGGGTAGTCTTCTTTTATTTCAGGTTCCGTAGTCGGACCTTGCTTGTATCTGGATGATGTATTGCTTTATTCATGTAATTGTGTGAATCGGCGATTGTAAGCCAACTATGTATCTTTCCCTTATGTATTACATGGGTTGTGTGAAGATTACCTCACTTGAGACATTGCTTTCAATGCGGTTATGCCTCCAAGTCGTGCTTCGACACGTGGGAGATATAGCCGCATCGAGGGCGTTTCATTATCTTACCTTTCGCATCAACTTCATAATTTTCGTACGTACTCCATGCATGAACAGCGCCAGAACCAAACCTCTCATTACTCTAGGAAAAATCGTTATTTTCTATCTATCGGTCGCGCCATGGAGCAGAACCAAATTTTACAAGTTACGAGTTCAAAAGGAAAAGCCTGCCGTGTTCGCGTCGCACCCCCACACGGTTGGTCTGGCACGCCGCTCAAGCGGGAATGCGTGCGGTGTTGCATTTTCAGTTACAAGTGGGACCGCAGTTGAGCAAACCGACTATCGGCAAACCCCCACCCCGCCCACCGCGCGATGGCTGAGAAAACAGGAGGGAGAAGAGATGGCTATAGCATGGACTCCAAGAAAATTGGTGTCGGATGGGACTCGTGTGGGTGGCGCGTGCCGTACTGCTAGACGTGAATGGTAGTTATGGCCCATACCACCCCACTATATCGAGCCTATATCGAGGTACGTAGAACAAATTTCATGCAGTCCGTGCTCAGCCCTCCTCTATCTCTCTTCTCAGCCAGCCAGTGGACGCGCGGAGCCCATCGTCTGTTTGCTCACATGCGGCCCCACATGTCAGTGAAAACTTAAGAGGAACCACTGAACCTGCACATCTTACACCTCGACGTGCTGGTGATGAAAAACAAATCCAATAAAGATCTTCGGTGGCCGCTTTTGGAGTTACTTAAGAGTAGTAAGATTCTATTTATAGTTTAACCCAAGATGCACATCTCATGGCTTCAACTACCACTCTTTTTTCTTTCATGACACGACCTGGATGCTGGATGTCCCACGTGTCGGCAAAAGGAGGAAGAACCCGACCAAATCTTCGGTTCTGCTCTCGGATTAGACTAGTTGTGCTAACTTAAAATTTTTATTGTGTACTCCCTCTGTTCCAAAATACTTGACTTCCATTTGTCCAAAAATGGATGTACCTATATACTAAGACATGTCTAGATACATATATATTTTGACAAATAGAAGGCATGTATTGTGCAACGGAGGGAGTAGAATGGATGCAAGTTTTTGTATTGGGAAGAATAGTACATCCATATATTGATAGAGCGCAATTTAGTAGATTTTCTATCACTTTTAGCTAGCACAGAGGCTAGAGATGAGATTAGTGCACTTGTTGATACTCTTACTAGAATAGAGGCTAGACATGAGACTAGATGCGAGGAAGCAATGTCTGCTTCTTTACACTCGAAGAAGAAAGAAGCACGCAAGATCGAGCCTCCGCAGATCAACAATGAATGCATCGAGAAGGCACTAATCCAACTTACAGGAGTAGTAAAATGTATTCTTGTGGTTCTTGTTTTCTTTGGTCTTGCTTTTCTATTCAAAATTATCGTTGGAGTTCGTGCAAAATGGAGGTCCGTTTGGGGTCGTGCGTTGGAGTTGGCCTTACAAGTGGGACCGCAGTTAAGGAAACCGACTATCGGCAAACCCCCACCTCGCTCGCCGCGCGATGGCTGAAGTTAGAGAAATGACAAGGTTGAAGAGATTGCTCTAGCATGGACTCCAAGAAATAATATGGTGTCAGATGGATGTCGTGGTGGTGGCGTGTGCCGTACTCCTGGACGTGAATGCTTGTTCTGGCCCATGCCACCCTACTACTCCTACTACTTACTCCTACTATATAGTACGAGTATCGAGGATTCGAGGTGCTGGTTACGTACAGCGAACACATTAACATATGGCTATAGTAAAACACCCGCCCGATGCACGAAGCATGTGAAGCTAGTACAAATAGTGTACTACTATTGTTGATTGGCCTCATCTGATAACCTGTTGCAATGCACGTACAATAATGTATTCGAAAAATAATTTTTTGCCTCGTCGCACCACTCACTCAGAGAAGCGACTCGAAAGCCATTCATAAATTTAATAAGTTTATCACAGGCATATCATTTTATTACATACAACAGGTCATCAACCCACATCAACAACGAGGATACATTATAAATACTAAATTTTTCACCACACAACAAATAACAAGCAATGAATTGAACTTCAACTCAACCATTCCTCAGCGTTGGAAACGCTTGCTTTGAACCACAAGTGATTCTCTGGGACGGGCCATCGATTGTTGATCTGGAAACCAATGCAGGACTGAGCATCCAGGCTGAAGCGGCCTACTATATCAGTACCAGGGTAGGGAACCACCCAAATGTCCGAGGTATAGACACAGTTGCTTCTCATAAATGGTACTGTTAACGTTGTGTCAACAGTAGTTGGATCGCCTTTTACCATCATTAGATAGTTTTGTCCAAGGAAGTGCGAGTTTTCTCCAAGACTATCAATTATGTACCAGGGAGAAGGAGTTGGCGCTAGCACACTAGTATCCATCCTAAATACCATGCAACGGGTGTTGGAATAGGTCCGGAGAGTGCGACCATGGGAGACTACACCTGCTTCCTTAGCAGTAACATCATCAGTGGGTTGTATACACACAGGAAGAGGTGATCCATCGGAATTAGTTGACAAGCGCCACAGAGTATATGGGCGCTGCTCGTCCTCATGCTTGTGATCATCACCATCGTCATCTCCCCCTTGGTTATAAATTTTTTCAAGTATAGGTGGTGGGATGTTCATAGGGCCTTGGAAACACAAGAAGAAGGTTAATTAGTAAAGGGAAACTTGCTAACCCGCATGCATGTGGATGAAACAATTATAATTACGGTGGAAGACAAACGTACCGAAACTACGAGGATCCCATGCAAAAACAGTGCCACGAGTGGTGGCAGCAAACACAAGGCCCTCGTATTGAATTGCATCACAATACTCATCCGTGTACAGAAACTGATTTTTGAGCAATATCCGTCGAGTCGAACCACGAAGGACGGCAACAAGCTTTTCAAAGATAGAAACAACTTGATAGTTGTTGTAATTCCAAGAGCGGTTGGGAACGCGACAAATTGCTATCTTTCGTAGAAGACAGTCACCATGATCATATTTGAACGTGCATACAATACCGATGTGCTCAACCTCTAGGCAGTCTGCTGAGATTTTTGGAAGTGGAACCCGATGACGAGTGTACACATTCACAAGTTCCCACTCGCAGTTGGACCCAATGTAAA
Source organism: Triticum urartu (assembly GCF_003073215.2). NCBI lineage: Eukaryota > Viridiplantae > Streptophyta > Magnoliopsida > Poales > Poaceae > Triticum > Triticum urartu. The sequence continues at coordinate 470,314,020 of NC_053023.1, forward strand.
CAACCCAATCTCCATTTGCACCTGCCCAAGCCTTGCCCTCAAGCGATGGCATCTTAACATCATACGTATCATTATCAAGTGGCATCAACTGGCATAGGGCGAGACCTCCGTCGTGCTGGCGCCAGTCATCAGGGTGACGGCGAAGATAGGGGAGATCAAACCGCTCCTTGACTCTTGGGTTCTTTGTAATGATGTTATTAGTTGAGTCGAGAATGGGCTTGAACGAACCTGCCATGCTAGACGAGGTGATGACGTCGCACCGATCAATGAGTTCCTCCACCACATCATCTTTCAGATTGGGGCAAGAATAACGGGGTCATTTCCGGCCTATTCCATCCATGGAGAAGACGATCGTACAATGGCAGAAGAAAGGGTGAAGGGCTGAAGGAAAATGGAGGAGGGAGAGGAAGAGCGTGCAACAATAGTTCCAAATCGAGATGGAAAGGTGAAGAGTCGGTGGATGGTTGCGAGTTTGCCACGGTTCATGAAGAGGCGCCCCGGCCTACATGTCCATTCGGAAATACTCCTACTACTCGCCGTCGTCTCACTGATATGTTGGAACGGGACCACATGTCAACGAAACATGGTGTCGTGGGTTTTTCACGGTAGATGTCCTTGTGAAAGGACTTAGTCGTGGAGCCATCGCTACGGGTTAGCTTTAAGGGGTTAAACCGGACAAGGGGACACAGGGAATTTTATACTAGTTCGGCCCCTTCGAGGAAGGTAAAAGCCTACGTCTAGTTGTGATTGGTATTGCTAGGGTTTCGAAGGCCAGGGAGCGAATCCTCTTTGTTTGGCTCTCGAGTTGTTGTCTCTCCCTAAACCGCTGCCGGGTCGTCCCTTTATATACATAGGTTGACGCCCGCCGGTTTACAGAGTCCCGAAGCCGGATCATAAACGTATCCAGTTCGGTCTCTGTCCTTCCTATCTTACAATATAAGTTACACGACCAAGCCGGTTTACATTTACAGGCTTTAACCCTCCTTCGGGCCTTGGGCCTCCATGAAGCGCCATCATCCTTGCATCTTTACGAGCTTCTAATCTTCAAGGAGTCAACCCGGTTGCATAAGGCCGGTTTACCTCCAGTAGTAATATCCCCAACATTAGGCCCCAGATTGGTTTGAACTTGTTCATGTCAATCTTCTATAATTAGAAAAATTCTTCCCTCATATCTTCACCTCGACCTTGTAAACCGTCATGACGTCATACTTCAAGATTATGACAAACCGTCCTGACGTCATCCACCCATTGATGTCAAAGATTACCTTCATTTAATATGTCTTCAGCCATCGAGGCGACACCCTTATTAACTTATCCATTTTTGGGCTCCTCGATTCCCGCACTTGCCATTTCATCTCTTCGCCTCATAAATAGGGACAGCGGACCCCTTTTCTTTTCTTTCCGCTATCCATTCATCTCTTCTTCTTCCTCTCGACGACCTCGCACCCGAGCGCCGCCGTCATCTTCGAACTCCGCCTCTGCTCCGCCGTTGGCCGCTGCATCAACCTGTTTGCACCAGAGTTCCACAGCGCCCTTGCGCTGCTTCCGCCGTCGCAGTAAGTCTTTTCCCCTTTCTTTCTTAGATCCATTAGGGTTTCCTTGTTCTTCGCTGTTCTTGAGGTTCATCAGAGCTTTCAGTGTTGCTCTTTCATGGCCTTTAGGTGAATACTTCGTATCTGACGTACTCCTTGCCGTAGCTAACCTTCCATTGTCACCACAAACCCTTATGCACAAAGAACTGATCTAGTCCTTCATAAGTTGCTTCGGTTCTGCACCCCTTCTAGATCCAATTATTTTTGCTTTTCTGTCTTATCTTAGATCCGAAAATTTTATATGTAACTGTGAGATCTGTTTCTCCTTGCACCAACATAGGCGGTTTTAACCTTGTATAAGCAGTCTATGCCATTAGCCCTCTGATAAACCGGAGGAGCATTTTACCTTCATAATTATGCTCCGGTTTAACAGTGTCTGAGTAATCCTGTGCTAGTATTACCTTTTTCCCTTATTGCATTAGTCTCCGGTTTACACCATTTCGCATATTAGTATGTTTCTTACTCCCTTGTCTCTTGCATATAATCATGTGTAATTTATAAACCGGCCTTTCATTTTCAGCTTGTTTTGTTTCGCAATGGCCAAACAATTCACTGCCTGCAACTGGGCTCGCTCCCGGGTTACTGAGACTCCGTTGAATGAGATGGTTAGCATCGGCTCCCTGCCTAAGAAAACTGAAATCAAATGGCGAGTTCCAAGAACAGAAAATCCTCCAACCCCAAGGCAGGGCGAGGTGGTGGCCTTTGTTGACCATATAGGCCGTGGCTTCAAACCGCCAGGGTCAAAGTTTTATCGAGATGTGCTTGCCAGCTTCCAACTTCATCCGCACTATTTTGGTCCCAACTCGGTTTCCAATTTATGCAACTTCCAGGTCTTCTGTGAAGTATATTTACAAGAATAACCAACTGCAGAACTGTTCTAGGATTTCTTTCACTTAAACCGGCGCACAGAGTTTGTAAATGGCCCGAACACAGAACTTGGTGGTGTCTCGATTCAAAAGCGGAAAGAAGTTGAATTTCCTCATGCCAAACATCATAGCCACCCAAAGGAATGGAATCACTTAGTTTTATTGCAGAGACACTTCCCCTCCCCGGCTTTCGTGATCACAGACTATCCAATACTCACCCCATGCCTCAACGCCCGAGCTCTTCAGAAAGGGCGAAATACGCTCCTCAACTCGCCAAACTCCGGGCCTTTATGGCGAACGGTTTAACGGGCGTGGACTTTGTGCACTGTTGGATATCCTGGAGTATCTTGCCGCTAAGCCGGCATCCCGGTTTAATGTGTGAATATACTGGTGAGGTTGACGACCCTCAACGCCATTGCAACATCCAATTATCTGAGGAAGAAGTCATTGAAGGTGTAAAGAAGATTCTGAATGAGTCGGAACTGATCTGTAGTCAAACCGTTCTGAGTCCCTTCTATGCCAAGAACAAACCGCCTGCTATAAGCATTATACTTCCTCTTCATCTCTAATATCTTTAACTTATGCAACCTGTAACCCTTCTTCTTTATATGTAGGGTGATGACCCCTTCTGGAAATGGAAAACCGTAGAGAAAGCGGCAAAGCCGATTGGAGATAAAGCGGCCAAGCCATCCTGCCCAAAGACCAAAGCCGTAAAATGGACGTCAAAACGGAAAACGGCTGACCGGATTAATATGGAGCTTGATGATGATACTGATGATCCAGAAGTTGAGGTAGAACTTGACTCACTTGGCTCTCTTTTCATGCATCTCATTAACAATGATCTTCCTCAGGAGGACGCAGAAGCTAGTCAAGCTGATGACATAGAGGTAATTACCATTTCCTTCGGTTCAGACTCTATGCCAACACAAAAAACTCGCCAAGCAGTCCGGAAAGTAAGCTTTTCTCATCCTCTTGCTCACTTGGATCCAACATTTATTTTGAAGACTCAGCAGCATGAAGCTCGCCGGACAACCCGACACAGTGGCCAACGGGTCACTTCAGCCGGTTTACCTGATACTCTGGTTCGGAAGCACCGGTCTGAGGTCTCTCCTACTTCTGACCATTCTTACCCCAAGGCAGGTTATTTCAGACAGCCTCTTAATCCGTCCGATTCAAATTATCAGGTGACACCTCCTTCATCTTCTGGTGTATCGACAACAACTCAACTCCCCCCTTTGAAAACTGTGGCCGGGTGAGTTGTAAAAACCTTTCCTTTCAATGCACCATAAATCCTTTGAATAGGATGTTAATCCTCTTTTATTCTGTTTGCAGGGCCAAAGCCAGACCCAGCAAGAAAGCTCGGGTCACCAATCCGCCAGAAGACCCTGTCGCCAAAGAAGAAGAACCAAGAGGTGAACTCAAACAGACTGGTGAACCGGAAGGCCCTCATCCTGAAGCTACTTTTGATGATCCACCCCTTGAAGGCCAACATACCGATGAACCAACATATACTGAGCCTGCCCACCCGATACTGAACCGGCAGAACCAAACCGAGCTAGTCCGGTGAAAGACACTGAAATTCCAGTATCATCAACCAAAAATCCTGAAGGCCAAGGTGATGATGTTATTATTACTGGAACGGGCCACAGCTCTCCTGGCCATCCCGTCATTTTGGCTCAGCACAGTGCCAAAGAAGAGCAAGCTGCCCGGGATAAAGGTAAATGGAGCAGTGACTTATCAAGCTATGCTCATCTTAACACTGATGAGATTCATTCTGGCTTCTTGAACTGTCTGCACACAAACCGGGATTATGAAGCCGGTTTGGTGAACTTGATGAAAGAGCGATATGAGGTAAATTCCTCTCCTTTTGTTGATTGATTTACAACTGAATTACTATCCCAAGTAGCCCCCAAGGGCCGTTTATATAATTATTAATCATAAACCGGGTCTTTTTGACACTTTACACTTCTCATCATTGATCCTTGCAATGGCAAGTCTCTACTAAGAGATAAAACTCATCTTGAAATAATTAGATAACGTTCTGCAGCATAGCCCCCAAAGGCCGGTTTGACTTAGAAGGTTAATCCAGGTTTTAATCTGCACCTCCGCTTTAGAATCGACGCACATTAGCCCCCAAGTGTCAAGGATAATGCTTGCATTCTTCTGGAGACTTGTATAAATTGTAGCACTTTTTAGAGAAAATAGGCATTAGCCCCCAAGTATGAAGTGTATAACTTGTTATATGCTTTATACTTAGCACATATATATGTTGTTTGTTGAATATACCTTCAATGTTGCAGGCTGAACTGAGAAACAAAGATGCCCGAAATTCTGACTTGCAAGAAAATGTGAAGTCACAACAAGTCGAGGCTGCAAAAGCCAAAGAGGAGCTGACCCAGGCCCTGGCTAATGGAAAAGCTGAAAGAATCCTTCAACCAAGAACGTGCTGAATGGGAAACCGAGAAATCAGGTTTAACCAAAAGAGTTGTAGACGCCGAGGCAGCCCTGAAGCCAGTGGTTGAAGAACTAGCCGGGGTGAAATGCCAAATCAATGCTATGACCTCTCCTATCTTTGGTAAGTGTCTGCTTATGTGTGTTGCGCCAGTCGATGAATCTTATAGCTGACCAAAATGTTGATAAAATCTTTGGCAGGCACTCGGATCGCTCATCTTGGTACAGATACTCGGATCGCTCACGTTGACAGAATTCTTCCATCTCCCCTTTTGACAGATTAGTACCATTATCTGTTATAATGTTGTGTGGAAAACCAAACCGGAATATCACCTTCTTGATGAATTGAACCGCCCTGGCTGCATCACACTTGCTGACTGGCTCTGCCTCCACCCATTTAGTGAATTTATCAACTGCTACTAACAGGTGGGTCTTTTTGTCCTTAGAACGCTTGAAGGGTCCAACCATATCAAGCCCCCAAGTTGCAAACGGCCACGTAATTGGAATCATCCGCAACTCTTGAGCCGGAATGTGCGCACGGCGGGCAAATTTTTGACATCCATCACATCTCTTGACTAAATCCTCCGCATTAGCATGCGCCGTCAACCAGTAAAAACCATGGCGAAAAGCTTTGGCAACCAACAACTTTGAACCGGCGTGGTGACCGCAATCCCCTTCATGGATTTCTCGCAAAATCTCACAACCTTCTTAAGGAGAAACCCAACGCTGAATTGCTCCTGAAACACTGTAACGATGTAACTCCCCGGTGAGTATGGTCATGGACTTGGAACGCCGGATTATCTGTCAAGCCAACGTTTCATCGTCTGGTAACTCGCCCCGGTTCATGTAAGCCAGATATGGGATCGTCCAATCCGGTATGGCATGCAGGGCTGCCACCAACTGAGCCTCCGGATCAGGAACAGCCAAATCTTCTTCGGTTGGCACTTCGACTGACGGATTATGCAACACATCAAGAAAGACATTAGGCGGGACCGGTTTACGCTGAGAACCAAGACGACCTAAAGCGTCCGCCGCTTCATTCTTCCGCCGGTCTATATGGTCCACCTGATAACCTTTAAAGTGACCAGCCACTGCGTCCACCTCTCGCCGATATGCAGCCATGAGTGGGTCCTTAGAATCCCAAGTGCCAGACACCTACTAAGCCACTAGATCTGAATCGCCGAAGCACTTAACCCGGCTCAAATTCATCTCCTTAGCCATCCGAAGACCGTGGAGCAAAGCCTCATATTCAGCTGCATTGTTAGTACAAGGGAACATTAAACGGAGGACATAACAAAACTTGTCACCTCGGGGGCAAGTTAGTATGACTCCAGCCCCCGAGCCCTCCAACTGTCTGGATCCATCAAAATGAATAGTCCAATATGTATTATCTGGTTTCTCTTCAGGTGCCTGTAACTCCGTCCAATCGTTGATGAAATCCATGAGTGCCTGGGATTTGATCGCTGTGAGGGGTATATATTTGAGTCCATGAGGTCCAAGCTCAATATCCCACTTGGCAATCCGGCCAGTTGCTTCTCTGTTTTGAATGATGTCGCCCAGAGGAGCTGAACTGACCACTGTGATAGTATGGCCCTGAAAATAATGTTTAAGCTTCCGGCTTGCCATAAATACCCCATACACCAGCTTCTGCCAATGCGGATACCTATGCTTTGACTCAATGAGCACCTCGCTGATATAATAAACCGGCCATTGAACCGGATATTCCTTGCCAAGCTCCTTGCACTCTACCACAATGGCTATGCTAACAGCCCGGGCATTAGCAGCCACATATAATAATAATGGCTCTTTATCGATCGGTGCTGCAAGCACGGGCGGTTCAGCTAGCTGCCTCTTCAGATCCTCGAACGCTTTATCAGCTTTCTCGCTCCAGACAAAGTTATCTGTTTTCTTGAGCATCTGATATAAAGGGATGGCCTTCTCTCCAAGGCGACTGATAAACCGGCTCAAGACTGTAATCCGGCCGGCCAAACATTGAACATCGTTAATACACACCGGTTTAGCCAAGGATGTAATTGCTGCAAGCTTTTCCGGATTAGCCTCAATGCCTCTGTTTGATACCAGAAAGCCTAAGAGCTTGCCTGCCGGGACACCGAAGACACACTTCTCCGGATTGAGCATCATCTGGTAAACCCGGAGATTGTCAAAGGTTTCTCATAGATCATCTATCAATGTCTCCTCCTTTCTGGACTTGACTACAATATCATCCACATATGCATGAACATTGCGCCCAATTTGTTTATGAAGGCAATTCTGAACACATCGCTGGTAAGTTGCCTGGGCACTCTTGAGTCCAAAAGGCATGGAAACATAGCAGAAGGCTCCAAAGGGAGTTATGAAAGCTGTTTTCTCCTGGTCCTTAACCGCCATTTTGATCTGATGATAACCAGAGTAAGCATCCAGAAAACACAAACGGTCACAACCCGTCGTAGCATCAATTATCTGATCAACGCGAGGGAGAGCAAAGGGGTCTGCAGGGCAAGCCTTGTTAAATCTGTGTAGTCCACACACATGCGCCAAGTGTCGTTTTTCTTAAGAACCAGCACCGGATTAGCTAACCACTCTGGATGAAAAACTTTGACAATAAACCCTGCGGCGAACAGACGGGCTACCTCTTCACCTATAGCCTTACGTCTCTCTTCATTGAAACGGCGGAGGAACTGCCGGACCGGTTTAAACTTAGGATCAATGTTGAGTGTGTGCTCAGCGAGTTCCCTCGGTACACCTGGCATGTCAGAAGGTTTCCATGCAAAGATGTCCCGATTCTCACGGATGAACTCGATGAGCGCGCTTTCCTATTTGGGATCTAGGTTAGCGCTGATGCTGAACTGTTTGGATGAATCACCAGGAACAAAGTCAACCATCTTAGTATCTGTAGCCGATTTGAACTTCAACGCTGGATCATGTTCTGTAGTTGGCTTTTTCAAAGAGGTCATGTCTGTCGGATCAACTTGCTCCTTATAGAATTTCAACTCCTCCGTGGCACAAACCGACTCAGCATAAGCCGCATCACCTTCTTCACACTCCAAAGCAATCTTTCTACTTCCATGTACTGTGATAGTCCCTTTATGACCTGGCATTTTAAGCTGTAGATAAACATAACATGGCCTTGCCATAAACTTAGCATAAGCCGGCCGCCCAAACAAGGCGTGGTATGGACTTTTGATCTTTACCACCTCAAATGTCAATGTTTCTGACCTTGAATCATAGTCATCTCCAAAAGCTACCTCCAAAGCTATCTTGCCAACAGGATATGCAGACTTACCAGGCACCACACCATGAAAGACCGTATTTGACGGTTTAAGATCCTTATCTGTCAACCCCATTCGGCGGAACGTATCATAATACAAAATATTGATACTACTTCCCCCATCCATGAGTACTTTGGTAAACTTGTATCCCCCAACTTGAGGGGCCACCACCAGGGCCAAGTGATCTGGATTATCAACCCGGGGTGGGTGATCATCTCTTGTAACATCCCAAATTTTCAATTTGGAATGTTATACATTAGGTCATCATGCATATAATATTTTATTTTTGAATTTTGGTTGATCCTAGAAATTCTACGCAACTCAATGACCCACGGAGAGAGTTCGGGATTTCGTTATTTTCATATTTGAGTTTTCTCCAATTTTGAGAATAGGATCATTTGATTTTATTTATTTTATCATCAACTATTTCTATTACAAAAATATGAGAGAGGGAATAAAATGACTTTCCCAAAATAAATAAATATTGAGGATTTAATAATAAAATCAAATAAGATTTTTATTTCGGAGTTTTTCGGTGTATTATTTGAATTTAGGAAAAATGTGCGTTTTTCAAAATTGCATTTAGGGCCCAAATAAATGTTCACCTTGTGCGGCTTGATTTTAGAAGCCCGTGAAAATTTATTTCGGAATTTTTGGACTCTGTTTAGTATTTCTTTTTATTTTTCTTCCGAGCGGAATAATTAAAAAAAACGAACTAACTTCGGGCCGTACCCGAGCGGGACACCGCCCGGGGCAGCCTTCAAATAGCGCCGCCCCAGCCCATCAGCCCCGCCTCGATCCGCGCGCGCTGCCGGAGCCGCCGCCGCCGCCGACGACGATCCCGCCGCTCGAGGTTCGTCGCACCTCGTTTTCCGTGCCGAAAAAAGAGAGAAAAAAATTCGGCGTTCGTCGTTTTTCTTTTTCTCGGATTAAATCCCCGATTTTTCTGATCGCGATTCCTGATCCGATTTTCGTTTTAATTTAACTTTTCGCTCGTTTATCGGAATCAGGCGATTCAAGCGCCTAGAGTTTCGTCTCGAAACCCTTTATCCGTTTAACCAACTTAAACAAGTTTTTGTTACTGTGAAATTTGCCCTAGATCCAGATTACTAGAACGAAGTTGTTTTCTTTCGCCGTTGGACTTTTGTTGCTTCATTCGATTCGATTCTTTTTGCCAACCGGAGTTCTTTAGTTGAACCTTCTGGTTAGATCTCTTATTTGAGTTTTACCTGTGCATTAGATGAGTACTTATTGTATGCTTGTTTGTTTGTCTGCGATAGAATACCCGGAGTGCGCCGCCTGTTACTTCGAATCGTTAGGTTTCGCGGATCATCAGCAAGGCAAGTAACACTTTGATCATACCTTTCCTACTACTCAGTTTTATTGCATTAGATCAATCCTCACACATTGCATGATTAGGATCTAATTAAATTGTGGGATGGGAAGTAGTTGAGGTAGTACCTATTACCTGTTATTATCAAACCTTTGGGAGTTACTTCTACGTTTGCTTGTTATGCCATGCTATGCTAGTAGACGTGGATTGGGTGAGTGATATCCATGACAGATGTGAGATTGTTAATTAATGGTTTATATAAGGTGGCAACTTAAACACACATCTGGGTGGATTGAGGCACCTGGGTATTCCAGGACTTGCCTGTTTTCTTTTGGACCGCCACCCAGGCTCAAAGGGATCATGAGACTATTCATACTAGAAACTTCCGTGTGTAGCCACAAGCTATTATGGGCTCTAGCATAGTTGATTAAGTCGTGCGAACTCTTACAGTGGTAGACTAGCAGATGTAGGGGATGTAGGTGGTACGGTCTACCCATCGTAAGGTGCTAGCGCTTCTGAAAGACTATGTCTCGGTCATCCGTCTTCTCAAACACCATGTAGTGCGAGAAACCAAACGGAGGCGATCGAGTCTTGTGGGGAAAAGTGCGCAAACCTTTGCAGAGTGTAATAAACTAATCATGGTTAGCCGTGTCCCCGGTTATGGACATCTTGAGTATCTAGTACTTGGATTTTCATGTGAATCTCAACATGTTACTCTAAATTAATTTTGTTGGGTAATGTTTAATGATGATGCTTAATTAAGATTGAGAATGCTGTCAACCATTCTCAATGTTTAACAACCACCATGATAGTTAAATAAATTTATTCCTTTGAAGTAGGGAAAAATTGGCTTTACGCAAAACTGTAAGTATAGAGCTTTCCACCAGCCAAATATGCATATAGTATAGCTGTTTCATTCCATTACTCTCTATGTGTTACCTTGTCGGCATATTCCATGTGCTAACCCGTTTCGGGCTGCAACGTTAATGTTGCAGACTTTTCAGACGACGATTAAGGAGTTTTAGGTCGTGGTTCTATACTCAGTGATGCCGTTGGAGTTGATGGACTCACTTATCTTCCAAGCCTTCCGCTGTTATCGTTATTAGATGGCCTTAAGCCATGTTATTTGTAATAAGTTCTCGATTGAGACACTCGATGTAATAAGTGTGTGATTGTGACTCTGCTATAAATCCTCCGAGTACTGTGTGGTGTCAGCATTACTGATCCAGGGATGACACCGGAGCATAGAGATCAGACTGTTTGAGGTCTGGTCGCTACAGAGATCGTATCAGAGCACACGCTGACTGTAGGACAGGACCACTAAGCACAAGACCTAGATCACTATTCACTCTCTTCTCTTCTGACCTCTCATCTTTTCTGCTCTTTAGGATGGTGGATGCAAGGAACAAGTTCATGCAACTGGATGAAGATACACCCTTTGGGCGTCACTTGAAGGAAGTCACTAGATACCTGAACATAGGAGTACCAAGTTTCACCGGAACCTACAACGCCACTTTACCTGAAGAAGAGCGCTGGATGATTCAAGTTCAAGTTCCAGGAAGGACGTTCATGCCAGTCACTGAGCCCATAGAGTTTTCTTTTGATGCACCAACTTGGAGTCTAGGAAAGAGCATGGCAGCTCACATCGCCATGGGACGCATTGGAGAAGTCTACCGCAAGGATCTCAAGGATACTATCTACCAGATTTGTGGGCGCCGAGATGAACACTGGGAGATGATCAGCACCAGGAAGGATAGATCAATCGCAGCTTTTATCCAGGAGTTAAATCAGCACATTCGACGACAGGAGAACCAGATGTGCGCCGACATGATAGATCTGAAGAAGGCTAAGACTAGAATCAAGGAACTGGAGGAAGAACTCAAGGCTACACGTGAAGATTATGAAGAAGAAATTGAAGTGTTGGTGGATAAGAATGCCGACCTAACTATGAAACTAGTAGTATTTATGGGAGGCCCTACGCCAGTAGATGAAGACGAAGAACCCAAGGAAATTAGCCCGGAAGACTACATCATCATCGACGAAACCGACTCGGAAGCAGATAGTAGCGATGATGACTATGTTGATGAAGCTGGAGCAGATATTATGGAGTCAACGACCATAGAATATTTCTAGTAGACCACCTCATTAGTAGTTGTAGTCCACCATGTAAAAACAGTAGTCCGAGCACTTTTGTGATAGATAGATCGATTGTATGCCTTTGTTTGATTGATTGAAGTGAATTATTTGTTTTTGCCTCATGTGCATATGGGTAGTGTTTTCTCTTTAGACCCCCTCTATTCTTATATCTCATCTTTTCTAAACCCTCAGATGCCTCCGAGACGTGACCCCGGATTTGCCTTTCCACTGGAGCTCACCCAGTTGATCCAGCAGCAGAACACATTGATGCAGTTGCTAGTTCAAAATCAGAATCAGGGGAACAATAACAACAACCCACCACCACCACCTGTTGAGCACTTAGCCCGTTTTCTTAGGCTGAATCTACCGGTGTTTTCCAGTAGCACCGAGCCGATAGTAGCAGATGATTGGCTCCGCAAGACAGCTAGGGAGTTGACCACAGCAGGATGCACATATGCGGAGAAGGTGAAGTTTGCCGCACATCAGTTAGAAGGACCCGCAGCATCATGGTGGGAGAATTTCACAGCCACTTTCCCTGTAGACACTGTCACATGGGACCAGTTTCAGCAGGCTTTTCGTACTGCATACGTTTCAGCAGGAGCTATGGCCATGAAGAAGCGTGAGTTTCGCAACTTGCGCCAAGGAGGAAGGACAGTTGGCCAGTATGTGGAGGAATTTAGTAAGCTAGCACGTTATGCCCCAGATGACGTTGCTACGGATACAGCTAAGCAGGAGAAGTTTCTGGAAGGACTGAATGATGAGTTGAGCATGCAGTTGATGGTAGCAACCTTCAAAAACTACCAGGAGTTGGTAGATCGTGCTCTTATGATTGAAGGGAAGAAACAGCAGATTGAGAATCGCAAGAGGAAGTATGGACAAGCAAAATACAATTCAGGAGCTCAGCAGAAGCCACGTTTTACCCCTAGACCGGGAGGACATTTTTAGCATACTCATGGAGGAGGTAGCTCGCACAATCACAATGGCACCAAGAATGGTAATGGCAATGGAGGAAGCAACGGCCAGAATCGCACCAACCCCTCAACCCCAGCCAAGAAGGACCTAAGCCAAGTCACTTGTTTTAAGTGTTCGAAGACAGGACATTATGCAAATGAATGTCCTGAATTGCAAAATGGAAATAGAAATGGAAGTTCCGGGAAGAAGCCGAACCCTTTCAACAGGGGACAGGTGAACCCCATTAGCGTGGAGGAGGTTGAAGCTCAGCCCGATGCAGTAATAGGTAAGTTTTTGGTTAAGTCATTTACTGCACTCGTTCTTTTTGATACTGGTGCATCGCATTCATACATCTCAAGGGGATTTGTGGATAAGTATAACCTACCAACCCAAGCCCTTAGGTCACCCATGTTAGTAACCTCGCCCGGAGCAGAGTATGTGGCTAGTCTATGGTGTGATCGGTTACCATTAAGGATTGGTAACTATGTTTTTCCCTCAGACCTAATAGTATTGGAATCTCAAGGATTGGATGTGATATTAGGCATGGATTGGTTATCCAAGTATGAAGGGAATATTGAATGTGCTAGTAAGTCAATTTTGCTTACCACCCCAGAAGGGAGAAGGATCAAGTATGTATCCCAGCATGGGCCAAAGAGGACTCAAGTAAATTGCCTAACAGGAGTTGTGCAGGAGGAAGTACCAGTGGTAAGGGATTTCCCTGATGTATTTCCAGAGGAGTTGCCAGGCATGCCACCGGATAGAGATATTGAGTTTTTGATTGAGCTATTGCCAGGCACAGGGCCAATATCAAAGAGACCATATAGGATGCCAGCAAAGGATTTGGTGGAAATTAAGAAGCAGATTAAGGAGTTACTGGATAAAGGATATATTTGCCCAAGTTCTTCGCCTTGGGGATAGCCAGTACTTCTGGTGGAGAAGAAAGATGGATCGTTAAGGATGGTTGTTGATTATCGAGGATTAAATGAAGTAACGATCAAGAACAAGTACCCACTACCAATGATCAATGATCTGTTTGATCGATTCCAAGGAGCTAAGGTATTTTCCAAGATCGATCTGCGATCAGGATACCACCAGTTGAAGATTCGAGAACAGGATATTCCGAAGACAGCTTTTACCACCAGGTATGGGCTGTATGAGTATACCGTTATGTCATTTGGTCTGACTAACGCACCTGCCTATTTTATGAACCTGATGAACAAAGTGTTTATGGAGTTTTTGGATAAGTTCGTCGTTGTGTTCATTGATGATATCCTGGTTTATTCGAAGAATGAAGAGGAGCATAAGGAGCATTTGCATTTGGTACTTGGAAAGCTCAGAGAACATCAATTATATGCCAAGTTCAGCAAATGTGAGTTTTGGTTGAAGGAAGTAGGATTCCTCGGACACGTTATATCTGGAGAAGGTATAGGAGTAGATCCCGCTAAAGTTGAAACTGTGACCAAGTGGGAAGCCCCAACAACAGTTGGAGAGATCCGGAGTTTTCTTGGACTCGCAAGATACTACCGGAGATTTATTGAGAATTTCTCAAAGATTGCGAAGCCTATGACTGAGTTGTTGAAGAAGGATACCAAGTTCATATGGACGGAGGAGTGTGAGGCTAGTTTCCAGGAGTTGAAGAAACGCTTAGTTACCTCACCAGTATTGATTTTATCAGACCAGACCAAGGATTATGAGGTGTATTGCGACGCTTCACGTCGAGGACTTGGAGCAGTGCTTATGCAGGAAGGGAGAGTTGTTTCATATGCCTCAAGACAACTGAAGCCTCATGAGGTTAATTATGCCACGCATGATTTGGAGTTAGCAGCCGTAGTGCATGCATTGAAAACATGGAGACATTTTCTGATTGGAAATCATTATGAGGTGTACACGGATCATAAGAGTTTGAAGTACATTTTCACACAGAAGGAGTTGAATCTCAGACAAAGGAGATGGTTGGAACTTATCAAGGATTATGATATGAAATTGCATTATCATCCCGGAAAGGCGAATGTAGTAGCTGGCGCCTTAAGCCGTAAGAGCCATGTCAATACGTTAATGACGGGAGAAATACTAAGGGAGTTAGCAGAAAATCTTCATGAACTATGTTTGGAAATAGTTCCGAGAGGTTATGTAGCAGCATTGGAGATTCAGTCAACTTTGATGGATAGAATCAGAGAAGCTCAGAAAGCTGACAAAGAGATTTCCGCTATAAAGGAGAAACTTAGCAAAGGAAAAGCTAAGGGATTTCGTGAGGATGAGCACGATACCCTATGGTTTGAAGACCGCGTTTACGTGCCCAATGACCCGGAGATCAGGAAGTTGATACTGCAAGAGGCACACGACTCACCGTATTCGATTCACCCAGGAAATACCAAGATGTATTTGGATTTGAAAAATATTTTCTGGTGGACTGGAATGAAGAAGGATATTGCGGAGTATGTAGCAGTTTGTGATGTATGTGAGAGAGTAAAGGCAGAGCATCAGAAGCCAGCAAGATTGTTACAACCATTGCCGATACCCGAATGGAAGTGGGATAAGTTAGGCATGGATTTTATCATGGGATTGCCCAGGACTCGTTCAGGCTATGACTCGATTTGGGTTGTAGTCGATCGATTGACGAAAGTAGCTCATTTCATCCCAGTAAAGACCACTTACACCAGTGCTAAGTTGGCAAAGATATACATGACCAGGATCGTATGTTTGCATGGAGTTCCAAGGAGTATCGTATCAGATAGAGGAACCCAGTTTACCTCAAAGTTTTGGAAGCAGTTGCACGAAACATTGGGTACCAGGCTAGAATTCAGTACAGCTTTCCATCCACAGACAGATGGACAGACCGATAGAGTCAATCAGATTTTGGAGGATATGCTGAGAGCTTGTGCGCTAGATTACAGATCTAGTTGGGATGATAATTTGCCATATGCAGAGTTCTCTTACAACAACAGTTACCAAACCAGTTTAAAGATGGCCCCTTTAGAAACTTTGTACGGAAGGAGGTGCAGGACACCGCTGTCATGGGACGAAGTTGGAGACCGCCAGTTGTTTGGACCTGACTTGATTAAAGAGTCTGAACAGAAGGTGAAGTTGATTCGCGATAGGCTCAAGGTAGCCCAGTCCAGAAAGAAGAGTTATGCAAATTCTAAACGCAAGGAGACAGTTTATGAAGTCGGAGATAGAGCTTATCTTCGAGTATCTCCACTTCGGGGAACAAAGTGTTTTGGAGTTAAAGGAAAGTTAGCGCCACGATATGTAGGACCATATCGAGTTTTGGAGCGTATGGGAGAAGTGGCCTACAAGTTGGAATTGCCCGAAGGATTGTCAGGAGTTCATGATGTGTTCCATGTTTCTCAGTTGAAGAAGTGTCACGCGGAGATGGCTGACATACCGTTGAGAGATACAGTGCCATTGGAAACAATTCAGTTGGATAACGATTTGACCTACGAGGAGAAACCAATTAAGATCCTCGAATTTGCCAGCCGAGTTACCCGCAGCAAGGTTATAAAGTTTTGCAAAGTTCAATGGAGCCACCACACGGAGGATGAAGCCACCTGGGAGCGAGAGGAAGATTTGCTCAAAGACCACCCTCACCTATTCTCTAGCCAACCCGAATCTCGAGGGCCAGATTCATCTTAAGGGGGTAGGTTTGTAACATCCCAAATTTTCAATTTGGAATGTTATACATTAGATCATCATGCATATCATATTTTATTTTTGCATTTTGGTTGATCCTAGAAATTCTACGCAACTCAATGACACACGGAGAGAGTTGGGGATTTCGTTATTTTCATATTTGAGTTTTCTCAAATTTTGAGAATAGGATCATTTGATTTTATTTATTTTATCATCAATTATTTCTATTACAAAAATATGAGAGAGGGAATAAAATGACTTTCCCAAAATAAAGAAATATTGAGGATTTAATAATAAAATCAAATAAGATTTTTATTTCGGAGTTTTTCGATGTTTTATTTGAATTTAGGAAAAATGTGCGTTTTTCAAAATTGCATTTAGGGCCCAAATAAATGTTCACCTTGTGCGGCTTGATTTTAGAAGCCCGTGAAAATTTATTTCGGAATTTTTGGAGTCCGTTTAGTATTTCTTTTTATTTTTCTTCCGAGCGGAATAATTACAAAAACGAACCGACTTCGGGCCGTACCCGAGCGGGACACCGCCCGGGGGCAGCCTTTAAATAGTGCCGCCCCGAGCCGCCCCAGCCCATCAGCCCTGCCTCGATCCGCGCGCGCCGCCGGAGCCGCCGCCGCCGACGATCCCGCCGCCCGAGTTTCGTCGCGCCTCGTTTTCCGTGCCGAAAAAAAGAGAATTTTTTTCGGCGTTCGTCATTTTTCTTTTTCTCGGATTAAATCCGCGATTTTTCTGATCGCGATTCCTGATCCGATTTTCGTTTTAGTTTAACTTTTCGCTCGTTTATCAGAAGCAGGCAATTCAAGCGCCTAGAGTTTCCTCTCGAAACCCTTTATCCGTTTAACCAACTTAAACAAGTTTTTGTTACTGTAAAATTTGCCCTAGATCCAGATTTCTAGAACGAAGTTGTTTTCTTTCGCCGTTGGACTTTCATTGCTTCGTTCGATTCGATTCTTTTTGCCAACCGGAGTTCCTAAGTTGAACCTTCTGGTTAGATCTCTTATTTGAGTTTTACCTATGCATTAGATGAGTACTTATTGTATGCTTGTTTGTTTGTCTGCGATAGAATACCCGGAGTGCGCCGCCTGTTACTTCGAATCGTTAGGTTTCGTGGATCATCAGCAAGGCAAGTAACACTTTGATCATACCTTTCCTACTACCCAGTTTTATTGCATTAGATCAATCCTCACACATTGCATGATTAGGATCTAATTAAATTGTGGGATGGGAAGTAGTTGAGGTAGTACCTATTACCTGTTATTATCAAACCTTTGGGAGTTACTTCTACGTTTGCTTGTTATGCCATGCTATGCTTGTAGACGTGGATTGGGTGAGTGATATCCATGACAGATGTGAGATTGTTAATTAATGGTTTATATAAGGTGGCAACTTAAACACACATCTGGGTGGATTGAGGCACCTGGGTATTCCAGGACTTGCCTGTTTTCTTTTGGACCGCCACCCAGGCTCAAAGGGATCATGAGACTATTCATACTAGAAACTTCCGTGTGTAGCCACAAGCTATTATGGGCTCTAGCATAGTTGATTAAGTCGTGCGAACTCTTACAGTGGTAGACTAGCAGATGTAGGGGATGTAGGTGGTACGTTCTACCCATCGTAAGGTGCTAGCGCTTCTGAAAGACTATGTCTCGGTCATCCGTCTTCTCAAACACCATGTAGTGCGAGAAACCAAACGGAGGCGATCGAGTCTTGTGGGGAAAAGTGCGCAAACCTTTGCAGAGTGTAATAAACTAATCATGGTTAGCCGTGTCCCCGGTTATGGACATCTTGAGTATCTAGTACTTGGATTTTCATGTGAATCTCAACATGTTACTCTAAATTAATTTTGTTGGGTAATGTTTAATGATGATGCTTAATTAAGATTGAGAATGCTGTCAACCATTCTCAATGTTTAACAACCACCATGATAGTTAAATAAATTTATTCCTTTGAAGTAGGGAAAAATTGGCTTTACGCAAAACTGTAAGTATAGAGCTTTCCACCAGCCAAATATGCATATAGTATAGCTGTTTCATTCCATTACTCTCTATGTGTTACCTTGCCGGCATATTCCATGTGCTAACCCGTTTCGGGCTGCAACGTTAATGTTGCAGACTTTTCAGACGACGATTAAGGAGTTTTAGGTCGTGGTTCTATACTCAGTGATGCCGTTGGAGTTGATGGACTCACTTATCTTCCAAGCCTTCCGCTGTTATCGTTATTAGATGGCCTTAAGCCATATTATTTGTAATAAGTTCTCGATTGAGACACTTGATGTAATAAGTGTGTGATTGCTACTCTGCTATAAATCCTCCGAGTACTGTGTGGTGTCAGCATTACTAATCCAGGGATGACACCGGAGCACAGAGATCAGACTGTTTGAGGTCTGGTCGCTACATCTCTACTCCACAAAATAGGTTGCTCAGACCAGCGTAAATACTGAGGTACTGCCGGCTCAACAGAGTTTACTGCCCTTTTGTGAAGCTTCTGATCATGTTTGCACAAACTAGTAGTGAAGACATGATATTGCCCGCTGTTCAGCTGTTTGGGATTGCGCTGATAACCCGACTGCTGCTGCTGTTGATTCCCCTGATGGTTGTAACCTCCATGGTTGCCTTGGTGCCCTTGATTGACGTGTCCGGTTTGGTTGCCTTGAAACCCTAAACCGGAACCACCACCTCCGTAACCCGGCCCATGGAAACCTCCTCCTGAACCGCCGGGCGGGCCGTTGTCATATTGGAACATATTGGAATTCTTGAAATCCCGCATGATACAACAGTCCTTCCAAAGATGTGATGCCGGCTTCTCCTTCGGTCCATGCTTTGGATAGGGCTGATTTAACAAGCGCTCCAAATTGGGGCCTGAACCTCCACCCATCTGTGGCTGCCTGCCCTTATGGCACTGGCCATTCTCCTGCACGTTGGTATTTGCAACAAAGTCCAAGCTACTGTCGGCCTTGCGCTTACCACCGTTTCCATGGCCTGCCGGATTATGCTGTTAACCCTTGGCATTGCCATTCTTCTTACCTTTCTCCGCTTTGTCCTCCTCTAAATCCGGATCCTTGGTATTATCTAAATCGGCGTATTTAACCAAAGCGATCATGAGTGTTGACATATCATTGCAGTGATGTTTGAGCCTTCCCAATTTCTGTTTTAGCGGTTTAAAACGACAATTGCCCTCTAATGTGAACACTGCAGTGTCTGCATTGATACGATCTGATGAATGCAAAATTGCTAAGACCCGTTTGACCCAATGGGTCGTGGACTCCCCTTCCTCTTGGACACAAGCGGCCAGATCCACGATTGACATCGGCTGCTTACACGTATCCTTGAACTTCTGGATAAACCGGTGCTTCAATTCGGCCCATGCTCCAACAGAGTTGGCCGGCAAGCTCTTTAACCAAGTGCGAGCTATTCCTTCCAACATCATGGTGAAATATTTAGCACACACTGCCCCATCCACATCTAACATCTCCATTGGCATCTCATAGCTCTCCACCCATGCCTCTGGTTGCAAATCGGCGGTGTAATTTGGTACCTTATGAGGTCCCTTGAAATCCTTGGGCAGTCTCACATTACGCAAAGCGGGGGTTAGACACGACACCCCTAAGGAACTGAACATCACTCCTGGCTCCACGGAGGCCGTGGGGTGAACCGGAGTATGCTGTCGCGTTCCGTGTCGAGCCGCCAACTCGGCCTCCCGACGTGCGCGGCCATGGTCCACAACATCTTGCACATTAGCGCCTCCCCCGGCCGGGTTGTTCCCTCATGGTGAATTTTGGCGACATGCACTACTGGACACGGACGGTTCGTCCTCCACGTGTCTGCTATAGCTCCGGCTTGGACGGGGAGTGGAATGAATCCTCTCACGACTGTGTGAATACGCCTGCTGTTGATTTAGTGCTGTTTGAAGGAGATCCCTGGCCCGATGTGCTTCCACTGCAACTGGTGACTCGCCGTCGGTTGGGAGGGACGCCAGGCGTGAAGCGGCGGCCACAATGTTGTCCAACGGGTTGGAATAATGCCCGGGCGGTGTTGGTACATACTGTGGTACAACGTTGTTCTGGCGAGGCGGGTCCGTCGTGCGCGGTTGAACCGGTGCTCCTGTTCCCGGCGCCCCTGCCCGATTTAGTGTGGGTTGGCTACTAGCTCCTGCTCCTGGTGTGTTGAAGAGATTTTGCGGCTCATAAACCGATGGGAGACGTGATCGATACCTCCTTCTCATGACTTCCTCTGAAGCATTCTGATCCAGTCTAATCCGGTAGGCCTGTGCTTCCAATTCAGCCCGCTCTATAGCCATCCTAGCATTCTCTGTTGCCAGGTCCTCTTTAGCCTGGGCTATCTGATCTTTTACCTTTGCAATCTCCGTATTGTGCTGATCCCTGGCTGCCGCATCCACCTCCGCGGCCATCAATGTTGCCAAAGCGTCGAACAAATCAGACAGGACTTGGGCCAGAGGCGGGACCGAGCTTCCTGCCCCTGCTGGTGTGGTCGTTGTTGAACCGGAGAGCATCGCTGCGGCGGTAGATGAATGAGGCGCCGATTGTGTGCTGGCCATGAAGATGGCGGCCCAGTTTGGTAGATCGGGGGAGTCCGGAATACTGTTGCCCTCGGATCCTCCATCAATCCGGCCGTCCTGCAACTGGTAAAGTGATTCAGTCTCTCCAGAAGACTCGTCGTCAGAACAGACCATGGTCTCTCCATCGGACACCGGTCCATCCTCGTACCTCGATCCATGGATGACACCCGCGAAAACATGCCTTGCCTCAGGCTAAACCGGCGAAGGACTTGCACGCCGAGCCGTTTTGATGATGTCGGTGCAGATGTCCGGCTCAGGGGCCGGTTCGCCGATCTTGCCGATGAAGACGTGAATCCAACCAAAGAGGACCCGGTACCCGTATTCGATTGAATCAGCCTCGGGACCCCATCCTGCGTTGTCGATGTAGAGCTTGCCGCGACGACTCTTCGTCATCCGGCCCACATCGTATCCCTAAGTCCATCGAAGCTGCCCTTCAAGAACTCAAAACCATCGTGCGATAGCCCCACGGTGGGCGCCAACTATCGTGGGTTTGTCACGGCAGATGTCCTTGTGAAAGGACTTAGTCGTGGAGCCATCGCTACGGGTTAGATTTAAGGGGTTAAACCGGACAAGGGGACACGGGGAATTTTATACTAGTTCGGCCCCTTCGAGGAAGGTAAAAGCCTACGTCTAGTTGTGATTGGTATTGCTAGGGTTTCGAAGGCCAGGGAGCGAATCCACTTTGTCTGGCTCTCGAGTTGTTGTATGTCCCTAAACCACTGTCAGGTCGTCCCTTTATATACATAGGTTGATGCCGGCCGGTTTACAGAGTCCCGAAGCCGGATCATAAACGTATCCAGTTCGGTCTCTATCCTTCCTATCTTACAATACAAGTTACACGACCAAGCCGGTTTACATTTACAGGCTTTAACCCACCTTCGGGCCTTGGGCCTCCATGAAGCGCCATCATCCTTGCATCTTTATGGGCTTCTAATCTTCAAGGAGTCAACCCGGCTACATAAGGCCGGTTTACCTCCAGTAGTAATATCCCCAACATATGGTGTGTAATTTCTCGTGCAAAATGCGATCTGGCAGCGTTGGCCCGAGGTGCCGCATTGGTTATCGACCTTTATTTTTTTAATGGCATGCCGATCAATTTTGAAGCACGACTAACTGGTACTGTACATAGAGAAAATATAAACTACTCTACCACTACTCCACCTCCAGTACTAGTACTATAAAAAAGATATATAGGGTGGAGCTTGAGCGCTTTCTTGCTAAGGGCTGCCCACTTGCTTCTCACACTACCACCCTCTCTCCAGATCTAAAAAAGACGGCCCCTCTCTCCCTCCTCACCGGTGGTCACAGATCCGCCGGGGAAGAAAAGGACGTGCAGCGTTGACGCACTCGTCGTCGGCGAGCGAGGTCACGCACTGACGACAAGGCCGCCCTCTTAGACCTAGTGCCCACGCGGGATGGCCTCCGTCCCCAAGCTCGCTGCCGTAGTGTGCGCGGAGGACGACGACCACGAGCAAAGCCACTTCCAGCCGACCCTTAGGTATGCTACCTCTTTTCGAACCATAACCTTGTTCTATTGCCCCATCTGCCACGTCGTTGTATGCGGATATTTTTCCACTCCACCATCTTTCCAATTTGCTATCCTCTGCTCTGCTGGCCACGCAGACAAAAACCATAATTTGCACTATTAAAGGAAACCCTACTTCATGCAGACTAATCCATGTCTGGGTTGAATAAGGAAAGGAAGGGAGACTGTACTGTCCAAGAGAGTAGGCATCGAACCCACATCTAGGTTGAAAAGGGGAAAATCAGTAGATAAGGAACGAGTTTCGTGTCTCTTGGTTGAAGAAGGGTAGAAAGGCATGACAACGCAATAGAGAATGACCAGGTCGATCAGTTTGTTGTCCTCGCATAGGAAAAAGGTGGCTAAAGAGAACACAAATGGGACGTAATCCACATATGCTGGCTGGATATTTGTTGCTCTGGGCAACCATACCTCCCTCACCACTCTGCGTCCGTGGAGGTACATCATACTGGTGCGCCCACTGTCCGAATGGGCCTCCCATGCTCTTACTGTCACCTTTTTTCCTGTTAGTATAACGCCAGCAGTCAAGTCAAGCAATGCTACTGCTAAAGTGATGCCACATTTAACTAATGCCGCTCTCAGTCTAATGCCACCGATAAATTTAAGCAATCCATTTAATGTCACTAGATTATTTCAGGGTTAGCTGTTGATTGTGGATGTATTAAAGATTTTTTAGCTAAGGCATTCTAATGTTGTTGCACAGCCAGTATACCAATGATGAAACTTGTTACTACCTTCAGATTTTTGCACTGTTAATGCTTATAGATTACATACCTCACTTTCATGAGATAAGTTAATTTTTTTGTACAGTGTCACCAAAATACCAAGGCGCCGATGTCATTTTATTTTGGTTAAACTGCACATAAAATTATGAAGACAAGAGGAAAGGTCAAGAGTGGGCACCTCCTCCTCCGGCTGTTCTCTTGATTTGTTCGATCAAGTTTTTATGTTTGATCGATTATCATGATTGGGATAGCAATTTTTAAGGTCCCCCCGAGTTCGAAATGATATTTACCTTGGAGGTACATGGTTTGCAATTTTTTTTATACTGTCATTAGTTAATAATGCTAGTTACCTTCAGACTTTTGTATTTGGTTTTATGCTCATGCACAGCTAGTATACCAATGCTGAAACTTGTTACCTTTACATTTTGTATTGTTAATTCTTATGGAAACCTTCCAGTGCTAGAGTTTATTGAAATCTGTTCAGTAAAACCATTGTACTGTACCCTATAATAAACTAACTACTCTACTGTTGCACTAGCCACTGGATTAGTGTATATTTGCAGTATTTGAATGGTGTTGCATTAGCGTATGGACATAAATAAAGTGTGGCAAGCTTTCCCAGATATGTGCTCAAGAAAACTACTACCTATTTTTCTAAATACTAGACGTTTGGCTACTTTAAATTGAACCGCAAAGACGTCTTATATTAAGGAAGAAAGGGTGTAGAGTTCACTCAAATTATCTCGGTAAAGCTAGTCACCCCTTTGTTAAAATTAATGTTCATTATGTTATCGGAGGAGGTCTGTATGTTTGTCTCTAATGCCTGTCGACTACATACCTGACATCATGATGTAATGTTAAGTCATTTCCTTTTGTACAGTGTCACTGAATTGTCAAGGCGGTGATGGCATTTTATTTTAGTAGAACTGCACAAAAATTGCTTAAAAGAAGAGGAAAGGTCAGGAATGGCTCAGTTTTTCAGAAAAAACTATGTATGCCTTCCTGACATCAGCCGTTGTTGCTTTATCTATTCCTTCAAACAGGTGGTTAGAAACAGTCTTGCTACCTTTTCCCATTAAGAAATTGGAATGCTTATATTTGTGAGTCTATGCTTCAACTAGTGCCACTTTTAGAGTAATCACACTTTCAATATCTATGCAAACAGGGATGCTCGATTTTAGTGGAACTGCACAAAAAGTCCAACTGGTTCAACATTAGGAGCATGTTTTTTTCAAAACCTTTATATCCAATTGGTGGCACTATGAGCTGTTCATTACGAAGGTACATGGTTTGCTACTATCTTGCTACTCTTTTTGTACTGTCATTAGATAGTAATACTAGTGGTTTGCATGTGAATTTATTGGCAGGGTGGACCTACATTGGAGGTGCAGGACAGGATTCAATGATTGGATGCTCAATTTCGGTTGTATTGATTTCACCTCTTCCATCATTGCGAACATGGATATCCATGATCTGATGAAGAATAGGCGCTATATTTTTGCTCTGAACCAGCAAATCAATTCAGTATGAAATTGTCCAGGGTAAAATATAACTGTATCGGATTGTCCAGTGGAGAACATGACCGATGCTAAGCGGAAGAGACATGTTTAAACCGAAAATACGAGGTGTGGTATATGTTTTCTAGCTGCTTGATATTTGTGCAGACAGAGATGTCCGCCCATTGCTATTTGGCAAACAAACAAAGTGTCCGCAATTTTGGTTGAACTGCACAAGAGAATAGTATAGTCATTGCATGCAGTGCCATTTGAAAATAGACACAGAAAGATTGGATAGTCACTTCATGGACTGCAGCAAAGTAGTACTGTACTATTTATTGGCCAACACTAGGTGCTTCATTGCTTTGGTCTGATTATACAATGGGCATCATTTTGCCTAAGTTAAAGTTTGTATTCCGAAAATAGTCTCGCCGTGTGATCAAGAGAAGACCAAATCATATTGCAGTGGATGTTCCTCCATCATGTGTGGTTCATTCTCATGGTTCCAGCTGTTGGTGAAACCGCTAACGTTTGCAAGAGGAATTGTAGACTTCACAAACAAATTTGTCTTTCAATCTGTACTGAATGTTGGCCAAGAGAAGCATCCATGTTAGTAGGAAGAACAGATGTTTTTCTAGATCTTTGCTTTTGGAGCTACATATTTGTATATGATTTGTGAATCATTGAGATGCATTAACATGTTGATCTTATGTATGGGAATCGTACTAGTTAGTTTTAGTTGCGACGCAAGATCCGAAGTGGCTGATCTTTGCTTTTGGAGCTACATATTTGTATATGATCTGTGAATCATTGAGATGCATTAATAGTTACTTATTTCTGTTTGCTCAGTGTTTACAAGTTACTGATCGATCACTAGCTAGCCTACAAATGCGCTCTTGGCAGTTTTATTTGCGACGCAAGATGCGAAGTGGCAGTTTTTGAATAAAAATGCCTACCTCTGAAGAAACTGACAAGCTACACTATCGATCCTACATGGATAAAAATGCCTACCTCTGAAGAAGCTGACAAGCTACACTATCGATCCTACACGGATAAATAGCGGATCATGCACGTACTAGTACCTCCTTTCCGGTTTGCAGGGCTCAATTCAAGACGAATCACCAACCAAGGTACTCCCTCTGTCCGGGTTTATTAGTCCCATGAGCAAAGCAGCAAGACCAAGGCATGACAATAATTAACGGCATGCAGAAGTTTAAGCCTAATTAATTCCAGCGATTTAAGTGGCTGCATGCGTGCCCTCGGCTGCGACTCGTTGCATGCTGCTTCGCGTACTGCCTGCGAGCGATTCTGAGTGCCTGCATGCAGCCGGCCGTAATTAAGGCAGCTAACTGATGCGAAAAAGATACGCTTTAATTGTTGCGGGCTTTTTAAATCCGTGGAATCATTATTGACAAGGAGGGAGATGATTCGAGTGCTCTCGTTTGACCGCCATGCCGGCGTGCGACCCAGACGGGATGGGATGACACAGTCATAATTTTAGTTTCTCTAGTTTTCCACGGCAAGCTGGCGCGCTAAGCCATTATGCATTGAATTCCGATGACCGTCGCGCTATCTTCCGCCTATAAGTACTGTTTCCCGGCCTTCTCTGGTGCCACCGTGACCCAACTCGCCACGTCCGCCATGCCCCCGCCCGTCCGCGGTAGGCGACGCCGGAGGCGGTCACCGCCGGAACTAGTGTTCGGGTTTTCACCAGAAGGCAGACGGAGGGAGGAGGCATTCTATCTGTCTTTAGATGGCAATGGGGAGATCGAGGAGTTGTTGGAGCGCGACCACATGGCGGAGGAGCAGGAGTTGTTGGAGCGCGACCGCCTGGCGGAGGAACAGCATATCGCTGATTTTCGCCGCCAGTGGGGCATGGAGCAGCAGCGCACCGACGCTCTGAGTCATGAGCAGAGCACCCGCAACTGGGCCGACTACATGGAGGCCGGCGCCCGACAAATAGCCCTGGAGGCTGTCGAGCACGCACGCGTTCGCGACGCCGATTTTTACTACCAGCTCGTCAAGTGGGTTTCCCGCTTGGAAGCCGAAGCTTCGGTGGATCACGCCGGCATGGAAAGGGCCAACGCGCGCGAGCAACGCACCCTATCGCACCTCTTGCAAGTCCGAGGTGAGGTGCACGACGCTGGTGCCGGCGTTTAGCGTGTACCACAGATGGCGGCCGGCATCGTCTAGTTAGCTAAGAGTAAGTTAGTACTTGTACGCTACTAGAGTATTAGTGGGAGTAGATAGTTAACTTGGCTATGATGGTTGTCAACGCGGAAGTTCAGTACTCTATATGTGGATCAGACCTGTTACTTTGCTCTGGATGTTGAACTTTCCGTTTGAACGTATGGAATGGGTTGTTATCTTTTTTAAATGGGTTGTATTTGTCCTCCACGGGTTTAGAGGCTGACTTGTGGGCCTAGCAAGTTAACGCATACACAATCAGGAGATGATTGTACGTGGAGAGGATGACAGTAGGGACCCGCCAAGGTCATGGCAGTACGCAAGCAAGTGCCTCCTTATTTCAAGCCAATAAAAATGGCTCCTAGTGGATTTCTGACATCTGGGTCCCATGCCATTGTCAACGTAGTAAATAAACGAGAGAATTGCACAACGAGCGGCTGACACCAGGGACCCAACAGCTCGCCCAGTTATTTTTGTTTTGGGTTAATTTGATAAATGCCACTCCAAATCTGGTGTATCCGAGAAATGCCACTGCAATTTCCAAAGTTTGAAAAACGCCATTTCATGCCATTTCTAGTGGCATTTTACGAAGTCTGGAGTGGCGTTTTTCAAAGTTTGCAAACTGCAGTGGCGTTTTTCAAAGTTTGCAAAAATTGCAGTGGCATTTTTCAAAGTTTGGAAATTGCAGTGGCATTTTTATGAATCGCCATAATTGGAGTGGCATTTATCTAATTTGTTTTTGAGACGGAAGTAGGGTGTCAACTGGGCTGTGCGGGAGACTCTGGCCTGTCTAGACAGCCTTTTCTTTTATGTTTACCACAGACCAGCCCAGTAGTTTTTTTTTCTTTCTGAAAATGGCTAGCCCAGATTTTGTGATTTGTCAAGTAAGTCGCTTTATCAGGCCTGTTGGGCTGCAAATCTTTCAAGACAAGGAGAGCTTCATTCGGCTAGCCGAGAAAATGGCCTATCAGTAATGAGAAATGGGTTGTACATTTTTAAAACACATCAAACCGGCAATTAGTTTCAAATATCTTTTTTTTTCATTTCGAGATTTTAAATTGCATTGATTTTTATGTGTGGACAATTTATTGGATTTTATATTGATATACATTTATTTTTAAAATCAGTCTGAATGTGACTCGAAATTTCGGGATTAAAAACAGTTCAGACCGCACCGACATATGCAAAATTTCGTATAATTTTTTAACCGTGGCCACAATATGGGCTGTAATGCTAACAAAAAGAATATGGGCTCCAAAAAAACCCGTAAGAATTAGCAAATGGGATGTAAATTATTTGAAATAATGGCAGATGGGTTGTATGCTGTTTTCCACAGATTTGAGGCTTTCCACAGATGGCATGTATAGTGTTGGATGTCCATCCAACGACCGTCGTGCTTCTTCAATCTCTGCTCTTCCTGCTTCAGCCGCTCAAACAAGCGCCGGCGGGACTGCCTGCTCCCTCCTCCCCGCGGCCGGCTGTGCTGTCGCGTAGACCTCACCGCCCCACCGTACTCCCATCACTGGCCTAGCCATCTCTCTACTCACCCACACCTGTTGTTATTCTCCGGCGACAATAGACGAACCAGTAAACCCTCGTACAATCATACTCCCCTCCGCGTGGGAAACAAAAACAACTGCCGAGTCTTCCTTGCCTCCGTGTCGTTCCCTTCCTAGGCCTCGCCGTCGTCCACCGCCCTGGTGCTCTCGGCGTGGCATGGTCAACGACCGACATGCATCTGAAGTGGACTGTACGTGGAGAGGCTGATAGCTGGGTCCATGGCCGCACGCAAGGAAATGCCTCCTTATTACACGCAAAATAATGATTCCTCCACCTGACATCTGGGACCCACCGAAAGGGCCTCTGTATTTTGCGAAAAAACGTTACCGCCACTGACAGCTCGGACCCACCAGCTATATCTTCGCACGCAAGGAAGTGCCTCCTTATTACGCACAAAAAAAATGAATACTCCCTTGCTAGCTGGGACCCAGTATAGTGGGCCTGCTAAGTTGACGGGGACGAAGGGCTTTGTAAACTTAGTCAATATGCACGATTCTAGCTCGACTGACTGTACGATGTCCATCCAACGGCTGTAGTGCTTCTTCAACCTCTGGTCTTCTTGCTCCAGCCGCCCAAAGCAGCACCGGTCGTGCCGCCTGCTCCTGCCTCTCGTGGCCGGCTGTGCTGCCGCGGAGGCCTCACCGCCCCCATACTACTCCCACCACTGGCTAGGCCATCGCTCCACTCCACTCACCCACACCCCCTGTTATTCTGCGGCGACGGCAGCGCAGCCGAACCAGTGAACCCTCGTACTCCTCTCCGCGTGGGCATCCACTGCCGCATCTTCCCCGGCTCCGCGTCGTCCCCTTCCTAGGCCTCGTCATCGTCCACCATCGTGGTGCTCTCGGCGCAACGTGGTCAATGTGGTCAACGACCGAATTCCATCGGAAGAATACTGTACGTGGAGAGGCTGACAGCTGGGTCCACGGTAGCCCCAAGGAAGTGCCTCCTTATTACACGGAAAATAATTATTCCTCCACCTGACAGCAGGGACCCACCGAACACCCACCAGTATTTCGCGAAAAAAACGTTTGCCCCTGACTGCTGGGACCCACCCGACGGGCCACCGTATTTCGCGAAAAAAATGTTCCCCCTGCTGTCAGCTCGAACCCACCGGAAGTGCCTCCTTATTACGCACAAAAAAATGAATACCCCCTGCTAGCTGGGACCCACCTTGGTGGGAGGCTGACTTGTGGGCCTACTAAGTTGACGGGGACGGAGGGCTTTGTCAACTTAGTCAATATAAACGATTCTAGCTCCAGTGACCGTACGATGTCCATCCAACGGCCGTAGTGCTTCTTCAACCTCTGGTCTTCTTGCTCCAGCCGCCACAGATGTGTCTTTTTTTTGTAGTGCACCGATCCTCTTCCTTGGGATCCATCCCCTCCCGATCCACCAACCTCAGCCAGACTCCTCTCCTCCTCTGCTCGTTCGTCCCCGGGCAGCGCCTCCACCGTCGCCGGCGACCGCGTCACCAGGACCCTCGCGCATGAGCTCCTCCCTCCTCACGCGCCTGAGACCAGCAGCTCTCCTTGAGCCGGCCGCAGCAGCAGCCCCAGGCCGACCCCACGCCCTCTTCCTCGGTCCTTCCTTCTCTTCCTTCTTTCTCCTTCTCTCTCAACTCTCTCTTTCTCTCTGTGCCTCGCAGGTCGCCATGGATGCCCGAGCGCCTCCAGGACCCCGTCTGCCCCGCCGCGTCGCGGATCCGGCCACCAGGACCCTCCAGCGCCGCTCCTTCCTTCCTCCTGCTGCTCAGTCCCCTGTTTCACGAACGAGGAGTCCAGCACTGCCGGCCTCCTTGCTTCTGTTGCTTCCTGCATTGTTCGCCGCCGCCAAGACCGTGCCTCGCCGGATCCGCCTCCCACCGCCTGGAACCGGTTCCCTTCGACCTCACCCCGCCTCCGGTGGTCGTCCCGCCACCTGCCGTCATCGGAAACACCAGCGCCACCTCCCTGTTTCGCTCCTGCACGAGCAGGACGACGAGCGCGCCGCCCCTGTGTTGACTGCGCTGGTCAGCTGTGTGGGCTGCTAATCGTGCCAGATCCGGCCTGCCCAGCCTCTCCACCGAGCCAGGCCAAGGCCCATGGTGAGCCTCTAGCGCCCCTGCACCTATTGGGCCAGGCTACAGATTTGGCCCAGTGTGTTTTTTCCTTGGCCTGCGATTTTGTCCAATTATCCAAAGAATTGCTAGTTTTACAGAATACCCCTTGAATTTCATGCATATCATAACTCACCAACCATGCATCATTTGTAAATAACTTGTATAGGTAAAATGACTAGAATTTCATCTAGTTTCACAATATCCAACTTTCATGCATGTCTGAAAATTTTAAGTTGTTGTTTGCATTAATTTGTTGAAATGCCATGTTAAAATGATTTATTTCATAACTAAATAACTATAGCTCCAAATTTAATAAACTTTATATGTAAATGGGGTAGAAAAATGCATAGTTTAACATGGTGGCTTTACTTTGCATGTTTAACAACTCTAAAATATGGTTTAGGGCAGAACAATACCAAATCAAAAATATGCACATGGGGATTTTCCGGATTTGTTGTTATATCTGGCCTCATTTGAACTTGCCTAGATAGGTAGTTTTCATATGCTTCACCTCTTTCCTTGTTTAACAACATTTAATATTGTTGAGTACATAAACGGGAGAGAACTAAATAAGTCATGTGGTGCTTCGTCAATATGCAACTCGTTGCATATTGAGCTCCACTTAACTTGTAGTTTTGCTTGTGCATATTGCCATGCCATGCCTCATTAAACCGGACATGCATCATACTTGGTTGTGCATCATGCCATGTTCATGTGATGGTTGTTTACTATGTTGCTTGCTTCTTTTCGGGTTGCTTCTCTCGTTAGCTTTGGCTTCGTTCCGGAGTTGTGAGGATCCATTCGACTAAGCCCGTTTTTTTTCTTCATGGACTCGTTCTTCTTCCTTGCGGGATCTCAGGCAAGATGACCATACCCTCGAAATCACTTCTATCCTTGCTTGCTAGTTGTTTGCTCTATCGCTATGCTGCGCTACCTAACACTTGCTATATCATGCCTCCCATATTGCCATGTCAAGCCTCTAACCCACCTTTCCTAGCAAACCGTTGTTTGGCCATGTTACCACTTTTGCTCAGCCCCTCTTATAGCGTTGCTAGTTGCAGGTGTAGATGAAGATTGTTCCATGTTGGAACATGGTTATGTTGGGATATCACAATATCTCTTATTTTATTAATGCATCTATATACTTGGTAATGGGTGGAAGGCTCGGCCTTATGCCTGGTGTTTTGTACCACTCTTTCCGCC
This sequence comes from Triticum urartu, assembly GCF_003073215.2. Lineage (NCBI taxonomy): Eukaryota > Viridiplantae > Streptophyta > Magnoliopsida > Poales > Poaceae > Triticum > Triticum urartu. The sequence continues at coordinate 470,345,653 of NC_053023.1, forward strand.
CTAGTTTCCGTCATACCGGTGTTATGTTCCTTGATTTTGCGTTCCTTGCGCGGTTGGGTGTTATTGGAACCCCTTGACAGCTCGCTTTGAATAAAACTCCTCCAGCAAGGCCCAACCTTGGTTTTACCATTTGCCTCACCACCACCTACTTTTCCCTTGGGAGTCGCGCTCCCAAGGGTCATCTTTATTTTAACCCCCCTGGGCCAGTGCTTCTCTAAGTGTTGGTCCAAACTGGGCGATGTCCGGGCCCCCCTGGGCAACCAGGGTCTATGCCAACCCGATGTCTTGCCCATCCGGTGTGCCCTGAGAACGAGATATGTGCAGCTCCTATCGGGATTTGTCGGCACATTCGGGTGGCTTTGCTGGTCTTGTTTTACCATTGTCAAAATGTCTTGTAACCGGGATTCCGAGATTGATCGGGTCTTCCTGGGAGAAGGAATATCCTTTGTTGAATGTGAGAGCTTGTGATGGGCTAAGTTGGGACACCCCTGCAGGGTTTTGAACTTTCGAAAGCCATGCCCGCGGTTATGTGGCAGATGGGAATTTGTTAATATCCGGTTGTAGAGAACTTGACACTTAACTTAATTAAAATGAATCAACCGCGTGTGTAGCCATGATGGTCTCTTCTCGGCGGAGTCCGGGAAGTGAACATGGTTCTTGTGTTATGCTTGAACATAAGTAGCTTCAGGATCACTTCTTGATCCCTTATAGCTTCTCGACCGTGCTTTGCTTCTCTTCTCGCTCTTATTTGAGTAAGTTAGCCACCATATATGCTTAGTGCTTGTTGCAGCTCCACCTCACTACCCTTTCCTACCCATAAGCTTAAATAGCCTTGATCTCGCGGGTGTGAGATTGCTGAGTCCTCGTGACTCACAGATACTTCCAAACAGTTGCAGGTGCCGATGATACCAGTGCAGGTGACGCAACCCAGCTCAGGTGGGAGCTCGATGAAGATATTTCCGTTGTTTTGCTTCATTTCCTGTTGATCAGTAGTGGAGCCCAGTTGGGACGATTGGGGATCTAGCATTTGGGGTTGTCTTCCTTTTATTTTGGTTCCGTAGTCGGACATTTGATTGTATTTTGGATGATGTATGAATTATTTATGTATTGTGTGAAGTGGCGATTGTAAGCCAACTCTTTATCCCTTTCTTATTCAGTACATGGGATGTGTGAAGATTACCCCTCTTGTGACAAGCCTACCATGTGGCTATGCCTCTAAGTCATGACCCGACACGTGGGAGATATAGCCGCATTGTGGGTGTTACACGATAGTAGTAGCAAATGTGCAGCAAGGTAGCCCAATCCTTTTTAGGAAAAGGATAGGCCGAAACGGTCTCTTATTATAAGCAAAGTGTTCTTGAGGGTACACAGGAATTTCATCTAGTCACTTTCGTCATGTTGGTTCGATTTGTGTTCGCTACTTTGATAATTTGATATGTGGGTGGACCGGTGCTTAGGTGCTGTTCTTACTTGAACAAACCTCCTACTTATGATTAACCCTCCTGCAAGCATCCACAACTATGAGAAAAGTATTACGAATAAATTCTAACCATAGCATTAAACTTTGGGATCCAATCAGTCCCTTACGGAATAGCGCATAAACTGGGGTTTAAGCTTCTGTCACTCTCGTAGCCCATCATCTAATTGCTACTCCACAATGCATTCACTTAGGCACAAATATGGTGAAGTGTCATGTAGTCGACGTTCACATGACACCACTAAGGGAATCACAACATACATACTATCAAAATATCGAACACATATCAAGTTCACATGATTACTTGCAACATGATTTCTCCCGTGACCTCAAGAACAAAAGTAACTACTCACAAATGATAAACATGCTCATGATCAGAGGAGTATTAAATAGCATATTGGATCTGAACATATAATCTTCCACCAAATACACCATATAGTAATCAACTACAAGATGTAATCAACACTAATAGTCACTGATACGTCTACAACGTATCTAATTTCCAAACACTTTTGCCCTTGTTTTGGACTCTAACTTGCATGATTTGAATGGAACTAACCCGGACTGACGCAGTTTTCAACAGAATTGCCATGGTGTTATTTTTGTGCAGAAATAAAAGTTCTTCGAATGACCTGAAAATCAACGGAGATTATTTTTGGAATATATAAAAAATACTGGCGAAAGAATCAATGCCAGGGGGCCCACACCCTATCCACGAGGGTGGGGGCGCGCCCCCTGCCTCGTGGGCCCCCTGGTGCTCCTCTGACCTCAACTCCAACTCTATATATTCGTGTTCGGGGAGAAAAAAATCGGAGAGAAGGATTTATCACGTTTTATGATACGGAGCCACCGCCAAGCCCTAATCTCTTTTGGGAGGGCTAATCTGGAATCCGTTCGAGGCTCCGGAGAGGGGAATCCGTCGCCATCCTCATCATCAACCTTCCTCCATCACCAATTTCATGATGCTCACCGCCGTGCGTGAGTAATTCCATCATAGGCTTGCTAGACGGTGATGGGTTGGATGAGATTTATCATGTAATCAAGTTAGTTTTGTTAGGGTTTGATCCCTAGCATCCACTATGTTCTTAGATTGATGTTGCTATGACTTTGTTATGCTTAATGCTTGTCACTAGGGCCCGAGTGCCATGATTTCAGATCTGAACCTATTATGTTTTCACGAATATATGTGAGTTCTTGATCCTATCTTGCAAGTCTATAGTCACCTATTATGTGTTATGACCCGTTAACCCTGAAGTGACAATAATCGGGATACTTACCGGTGATGACCGTAGTTTGAGGAGTTCATGTATTCACTATGTGTTAATGCTTTGGTCCAGTACTCTATTAAAAGGAGGCCTTAATATCCCTTAGTTTCCAATAGGACCCCGCTGCCACGGGAGGGTAGGACAAAAGATGTCATGCAAGTTCTTTTCCATAAGCACATGTGACTATATTCGGAATACATGCCTACATTACATCGATGAACTGGAGCTAGTTCTGTGTCACCCTATGTTATAACTATTGCATGAGGAATTGCATCCGACATAATTATCCATCACCGATCCATTGCCTACGAGCTTTTCATATATTGTTCTACACTTATTTACTTTTCTGTTGCTACTATTACAATCACTATAAAACCAAAAATATTACTTTTGCCACCATTACCACTGTTATCATATTACTTTGCTACTAAATACCTTGCTGTAGATATTAAGTTTCCAAGTGTGGTTGAATTGACAACTCAGCTGCTAATACTTGAGAATATTCTTTGGCTCCCCTTCTCTCGAATCAATAAATTTGGGTTGAATACCTTACCCTTGAAAACTGTTGCGATCCCCTATACTTGTGGGTTATCAAGACTATTTTCTGGCGCCGTTGCCGGGGAGCATAGCTCTATTCTTTGAGTCACTTGGGATTTATATTTGCTGGTCACTATGAAGAACTTGAAAGATCAAAGAACCAAGATTTTTCCCTCAACTACGAGGGGAGGTAAGGAACTGCCATCTAGCTCTGCACTTGATTCACCTTCTGTTTTGAGTAAACCTTCGACACCTACACCTGCTATTCATTCTGATATGTCGCATGTTATTGATGATGCCATTTCTGCTTTGCATGATACTTATGATGAAACTACTTCTATGCTTGATGATACTGTGCCATTAGGTGAATTTCTTGATGAACAACTTGCTAGGGCTAGAGAGATTGAAATTACTGAAACTGATAATATTGATGAAAGTCATGATGAAGATTATCCCCCTAGATATGAAAATTGCCTGTTGTGCCTGAGGGTTATGTTATGGATGAAGAAACTGCTAGAGACTTCTTAGCTTGCAACGATAGATCTGATCTTAAGATATTATTAGCTAAGCTTAAAGAAAAGTCTTTGAATGCTAGAATGAAATATGACCTTGCTTTTGCTACTTCACCTATCTTTATTACTGATAAGGATTATGATTTCTCTGTCGATCCTGAGTTAATTACTTTGGTTGAATTTGATCCTTTCTATGGCTATGAATCTGAAACTGTTGTGGCACATCTTACTAAATTAAATTATATAGCCACCCTGTTTACTTATGATGAGAAACCTCGCTATTACTTTATCCTTAAGTTGTTTCCGTTCTCATTAAAGGGTGATGCTAAAACATGGTTTAATTCTCTTGATCCTGGTTGTGTGCGTAGTCCCCAGGATATGATTTATTACTTCTCTACTAAATATTTCCCTGCTCATAAGAAACAAGCTGCCTTAAGGGAAATATATAATTTTGTGCAAATTGAAGAAGAGAGTCTCCCACAAGCTTGGGGGAGGCTTCTCCAATTACTTAATGCTTTGCCTGATCATCCTCTCAAGAAAAATGAAATACTTGATATCTTTAATAATGGACTAACCGATGCTTCCAGAGATTACCTGGATAGTTGTGCTTGTTGTGTTTTCAGGGAAAGAACTTTTGATCAAGCTGAATTGCTATTGAATAATTTGTTGAGTAATGAAAATGATTGGACACTTCCTGAACCAACTCCTAAGCCAACTCCGGAGAAAAGGGGTATTCTATTTCTCAGTCCTAAAGATATGCAAGAGGCAAAGAAATCTATGGAAGAAAAAGTTATTAAAGCTGAAGATGTTAAGAATTTACCACCTATTGAAGAAATACATGGTCTTGATAACCTGACACAGGTAGTAAAGGTAAATTCTCTCTATAGATTTGATGAAGGTGATATTCCTTGTTATAAGTCTGCTAGCCAATGCTTAGATAAGTTTGATAATTTTATTGTTAAACAAGAAAACTTCAATGCTTATGTTGGTAGACAACTGAAACGCAATGCTGATATGCTTGAAAAATTGAGTGATTATATGTCTAGAGTTAAAGGTGAGCTTAAAATTATTAGTAATCATGCTTCTATGGTTACCACTCAAGTAGAACAAGTACTTCAGGCTCAGAATGATTTGCTAAATGAATTAAATAATAAGAAAAATGATGATGCTGTTAGAGTTATGACTAGAGGGGGTAAAATGACTCAGGAACCTTTGTATCCTGAGGGCCACGCTAAGAGAATTGAGCAAGATTCTCAGAGAACTACCGTTGATGCACCCAGTTCTTCTTCTTCTAAGAAGAAGAAAAATGATAGGACTTTGCATGCTTCTAGTGAACCTGTTGTTGACACACTTGAGAATCCCAATGATATTTCTATTTCTGATGCTGAAACACTATCTGGTAATGAACATGAACCTAGTGATAATGTTAATGATGATGTTCATGTTGATGCTCAACCTAGCAATAACAATGATGTCGAGATTGAACCTGCTGTTGATCTTGATAACCCACAATCAAAGAATCAACATTATGATAAGAGAGACTTCGTTGCTAGGAAGCACGGTAAGGAAAGAGAACCATGGGTTCATAAACCCATGCCTTTTCCTCCTAAACTATCCAAGAAAAAGGATGATGAGGATTTTGAGCGCTTTGCTGAAATGATTAGACCTATCTTTTTGTGTGTGCGTTTGACTGATATGCTTAAAATGAATCCTTATGATAAATACATGAAGGATATTGTTACTAATAAAAGAAAGATACCGGAAGCTGAAATTTCCACCATGCTTGCTAATTACACTTTTAAGGGTGGAATACCAAAGAAACTTGGTGATCCAGGGGTACCAACTATACCCTGCTCTATTAAAAGAAACTATGTTAAAACTTCTTTATGTGATCTTGGGGCCGGTGTTAGTATTATGCCTCTCTCTTTATATCGTAGACTTGATTTGAATAAGTTGACACCTACTGAAATATCTTTGCAAATGGCTAATAAATCAACTGCTATACCTGTCGGTATTTGTGAGGATGTGCCTGTTGTGGTTGCAAACATTACTATTTTAATAGACTTTGTTATTCTTGATATTCCCGAGGATGATAGTATGTCAATTATCCTTGGTAGACCCTTTTTGAATACTGCAGGGGCTATTATTGATTGCAACAAAGGCAATGTCACTTTTCATATTAATGGTAATGAGCATACGGTACATTTTTCGAGGAAACAACCTCAAGTCCATAGTACCAATTCTATAGGAAAAATTTCAACAATCACTATTGGAGGTTTTGAATTTCCTCTTCCTACTGTCAAGAAGAAATATTATATTCTTATTGTTGGGGATGTGCATATCCCCGTTGAGGTAACCTAGTGTTATTCGAAATTTCTCTGGTTTCATGTTATTCGAAATGAGTTTGTTAACAAGGCCTGATCAACCTTGTTAGTGGATTCCTTTTGATGAGCATGAGATGGATGAAGTTAGAAAGCACAACTTTCTGTATCCTCTTTTAACTTTCTATTATTTAAATTAAATAAAGCAAAATAGTATTTTCTGTCTGTTTTCTGAATTATCCTTGCAATCAAAAAAAACCCTGGAAATAAAAGTTCTCCAAATGCCTTGAAAATGAAATATGATTTTTTCCAGAATATTTAAGAATTATTGGCACTGAGAACACATCAGGGGGGCCCATCGTGTGCCCACGAGGGTGGAGGGCGCGCCCACCCCCTGGGCGCCCCCTGCCTCGTGGACCCCACGTGGGTCCCCTCCACTTATCCTTGCACCCACACACTTTGCCTCGCTCTAGAAAAAATCACCCACCAGCTCAAACCCGAGTTCTTGCTCATCTTGCTGCCATTTTCGATCTCCTTGCTCAAAGCTCCATTCACAAAGCTGCTTTGGGGGATTGTTCTTTGGTTTGTGACTCCTCCAAAGGTCCAATTAGTTTTTGTTCTAGTGTTGTATTTATTGCAAATTTTTGCTGCTTAGGTGACCCTATTCTTGAGCTTGCATGTCAAATTTATGTGGTCAAGAGTAGTTTTAATGCATGATATAGCCTCTAGGCATTTGTAGGAGTAGTTGCTATCAATTTTGTTGAGTTTGGTTCACTTTTATTTTGAGTCACTAAAATTTTCAGAAAAAGATGAAGAGATTTTTGAGGGGCTCATTGAGCCGAAGCTCTAAGGATAAGCAAAGTGAAGAGAATAAGAAGCCCAAGTATAATCTCCCTCGTGTTTCGGAGGTTCGGCCATGTGAATGGCCTTGTGATGAGTTCTTGAGAGAAGCCGGGATTCATGAACATTTTTATTATTTTACTGAGAATGCAGGCCTCACCGACTTCCTCCACGACCAGCGCGGACAGTATCTCTTACTCACCAATATTTTTGTGCAAAATTTTCATTTCCATGCTAGGAGATCACCACCTTCGGTGGAATTTTATTTATATGATGAGCATAAGGAGATGTCACTTTATGATTTTTGTCGGGTTTGTAGGATACCCTTTGAGGGCAGCATAGAGGAACCACATCGTAATGATTTGGAGGGATTTATTGATACAATTGCTGTAGGGGAAACGAGGAAAGTTTCCGATGCAAGAATCACTAGCATACATTTTCCTGTTCTACGGTACTTTGCAATATTTGCTAGTAGATGCTTAATTGGTCGCGGGAACTGCAGAAATCTTAGTGCCCCTGATATTGTTATTTTGCACCATGCTTTGTTTCGTGATACCACTTTCAGTTTATGCGCTATTGTTGCCAAACGGTTAAATCTGAACCGTACAAAGGGTCATCTTGGGAGGCATCTTCGCCTCGCGCCTTGCTGCACACTTTAACATACCTATTTGGCATTATGAGAAAGAGGAAAAGTTGTTGCCTCATATTTTGCTAGACTATAAGAGCATGGTAGCACATGATTTTATTGTTAAGAATAAGAAGAAGATGCTTAACTACAGACTGATGTTTGATAAGAAACACGTTGAGAATATTACCTTGTCTGCTCCCTTTTGGTTTGACATATCTTCAGGCACGTACCTTATTCTGCCAGAGGCCGTTCAGGCATACCAGAGCCTGACATGAGCTCTAGAGCCGGAGCCACTAACTGATCCTCGCCGTCAGTCTGTTAATTAGTGGGATTGGGAGGAGATTGCCAATCAGTGGCACCCCGAAGACCCTCCTCAGTACGACCCCAGCTACAGTTTTAATCCAAGGGCATAAACCAACTTAGGCCAAAAGCCTAAGCTTGAGGGAGTACGTATTCCTCACCGACATTACATTCATGTTCACACACTCATGCTAGTTGTCGGTGCTCATACTTTTTCATTGTATCATCCATGCTATTTTATTTTATTTTTAAGCTTACTTCTTGTGTGTTTGAAAAACCTTAAGAAAAAACAAAAAAAATTAGTTGTAGCTTTTAGTTAGTTTATTTTCCATGCTTGTAGTAGTAGTAATTAAAAAGAAAACCCAAAAAGATTTCTCGTTCTTCTTTTGCTTGTTGGGAGCTTTCTCGTGTAAATAGTTTTGTTCCTTTCTTTTCTTTTCTTTCCTTTGGGGGTCGAGAGGAGAAGACTATGATGAAAATGTTGAGTGGCTCTCATATGCATTATTGTTGATCTAATAAAGAGCCCATATTACCTTGTCTTCTCCCTTGTATTGAATGCTTGCATATTCCAGCTTAGTCCAATGCACGTGCACTATTATTATTATTATCCACACTATTCGGCCATGCAAGTGAAAGGCAATAATGACGATATATGATGAACTGGTTGAGATGAGAAAAGCTGGTATGAACTCGACCTCTCTTGTTTTGTAAATATGATTAGTTCATCGTTCCCGATTCAGCCTATTATGAATGAAACATGTTTGCAGTGAAAACTAGAGATTGCAGTTGCTCATGCCATGCATAATTTGCTAGGAGTTTATAATGGTTTACCTTGCGTGCCAACATGCTATTAAAATGGTTGTGATGTGGTATGATAGGGTGGTATCCTCCTTTGAACGATTCGAGTGGCTTGACTTGGCACATGTAGTTAAAATGAAATCAACATAGCCTCCACGATATTTATGTTCATGGTGAATTATATCCTACTCATGCTTGCATTCAGTGTTGATTAATTTTAACTGGAATAGTTCTAGCAAACTCTGGGCTAGACATCGCTATTCACTCAGTTTCTGGTCAATAATAAGATTATGTAGGAGAGAATGCATGTTCATGACTGTTGTCGCTCTCTAGCTGGTCGCTTCCCAGTCTCTTTCTAGCCTTCACTTGTACTAAGCGGGAATACTGCTTGTGCATCCAACTCCATAAACCCCAAAGTTATTCCATATGAGTCCACTATACCTTCCTATATACGGTATCTACCTACCGTTCCAAGTAAATTAGTATGTGCCAAACTCTAAACCTTCAAATAAACATTCTGTTTTGTATGCTCGAATAGCTCATGTATCAACTAGGGTTGTCTGTATCTTCCATGCTAGGCGGGTTATTCTCAAGAGGAGTGGACTCCGCTCCTCACTCACGAGAAAATGACTGGTCACCGGGATGCCCAGTCCCATGCTCAAATCAACTCAAAATAAATGCAAACAAAACTCCCCCAGGATTGTTGTTAGTTGGAGGCACCCGTTGTTCCGGGCAAGGCATGGATTGATGCTTGTTGGTGGTGGGGGAGTATAAATTTTACCATTCTGCTTGGGAACCGCCTATAATGTGTGTAGCGTGGAAGATATCGAGATCTCTCGGTTGTTATGTTGACATTGAAAGTATAGAGCTCAAAATATTATTCATCTCTATTTCAAAGTCGAGCTCTGGCACCTCTACAAATCCCTGCTTCCCTCTGCGAAGGGCCTATCCATTTACTTTTATGTTGAGTCATCATCCTCTTATTAAAACGCACCAGTTGGAGAGCACCACTGTCATTTTCATGTCTTATTGTTAGTTTACATTGAGTATGACTTGACTGGATCTTTTTTTACCATGAATTGCAATTTCCAGTCAGCCCTTGATCTTCAGGGGTGCTCTGCATTTATGTTTTGCGGTCTCAGAAAGGGCTAGCGAGATACCATCTTGTTATATCATATTATGATTGTTTTGAGAAAGTGTTGTCATCCGAGATTTATTATTATTGCTCGCTAGTTGATTATGTCATTGATATGAGTAAACATGAGACCTAAATGTTATTGTGAATATGGTTAGTTCATAATCTTTGCTGAAAACTTGAATGCTGGCTTTACATATTTACAACAACTAGAGCAAATAGAGTTTGTAAAAGTTTTTCTTTATCACTTTCAGATTGTCAACTGAATTTCTTGAGGACAAGCAAAGGTTTAAGCTTGGGGGAGTTGATACGTCTCCAACATATCTACTTTTCCAAACACTTTTTCCCTTGTTTTGGACTCTAACTTGCATGATTTGAATGGAACTAACCCGGACTGACGCTATTTTCAACAGAATTGCCATGGTGTTATTTTTGTGTAGAAATAAAAGTTCTTGGAATGACCTGAAAATCAACGGAGATTATTTTTGGAATATATAAAAAATACTAGCGAAAGTGCCATGATTTGCTATACTTAATGCTTGTCACTAGGTCCCGAGTGCCATGATTTCAGATCTGAACCTATTATGTTTTCACGAATATATGTGAGTTCTTGATCCTATCTTGCAAGTCTATAGTCATCTATTATGTGTTATGATCCATTAACCCCGAAGTGACAATAATCGGGATACTTATCGGTGATGACCGTAGTTTGAGGAGTTCATGTATTCACTATGTGTTGATGCTTTGGTCCAGTACTCTGTTAAAAGGAGACCTTAATATCCCTTAGTTTCCAATAGGACCCTACTGCCATGAGAGGGTAGGACAAAAGATGTCATGCAAGTTCTTTTCCATAAGCACGCGTGACTACATTCGGAATACTTGCCTACATTACATTGATGAACTGGAGCTAGTTCTGTGTCACCCTATGTTATAACTATTACATGAGGAATTGCATCCGACATGATTATCCATCACTGATCCATTGCCTATGAGCTTTCCATATATTGTTCTCCGCTTATTTACTTTTCCGTTGCTATTGTTACAATCACTATAAAACCAAAAATATTACTTTTGCCACTGTTACCACTGTTATCATATTACTTTGCTACTAAGTACCTTGCTGCAGATATTAAGTTTCTAGGTGCGGTTGAATTGACAACTCAGCTACTAATACTTGAGAATATTCTTTGGCTCCCCTTGTGTCGAATCAATAAGTTTGGGTTGAATACTCTACCCTCGAAAACTATTGCGGTCCCCTATACTTGTGGGTTATCAGTCACCCACAAGCACCAATCTATAGTTCCGGTAACAAGATTGAACACAAGAGATGAACTAGGATTTTAGATGAGATGGTGCTGTTGAAGATGTTGATGGAGATTTCCCTCCCCAATATGGGAGAGTTGTTGGTGATGATGATGACGATGATTTCCCCCTCCGGGAGGGAAGTTCCCCCGACGGAATCGCTCTGTTGGAGGGCAAAAGTGCTCCTGCCCAAGTTCCGCCTCGAGGCGGCGGCGCTCCGTCCCAAAAGTCCTCTCTTTATTTTTTTTCTAGGTCAAAATGACTTATATATCAAAAGGTGGGCACCGGAGGTGGGCCTGGGTGAGCACAACCCACTAGGGCGCGCCTGGGCTCCCTGGCGCGCCCAGGTGGGTTTTGCCCACCTGGTGGGCCCTCTCTAGTAGTTATTTGCTCAAATAATTATTAAATATTCCATAAAAATCTCCGTGAAGTTTCAGCTCATTTGGAGTTGTGCAGAATAGGTAGCCTGACGTAGCTTTTTCAGGTCCAGATTTCCAGCTGCCGAAAACATGATGCAAAATGGACGTATCACCATTCTGGAGATAGTACCGCTCTGGGAACTGACACACGACCTTCCCAGATCCGGTAGTACTGGAGGTCACAAACTAAAAAATGCTCAACTAAGACTTCAATCCTCCAATCTAACAGTCATTCAACGTCCTACGCAAGCCTCGATTTAGCCAAAACTCCAGAAACCAACATGCATTGCCCTAGAAGCCTAGATTCAAAAGATAGAACCGTAGGAACAACGAATGGGGGCAATACCGGGTTCCATGGCGAGAGGAGGTGGTGGGGAAGGACTCCAGCGGACGGAATCATTCAATACGGCAAGGAATCGACCAACCGGAGTGGTGGTCGGGGCAGTTCTTCGTCGCCGGTGTGAGAGAGAGGCGTGGGGAGGGAGAGTGAAAGGGTATGGGGGGAGTTAGAACTCCCCCTGCCCGGCACTTAACCCCCACAGTGTCCCGCTAAGCGGTAGTACCGCTAGGAGTAGCGGTAGTACTGACCCGATACTACAACCGAGCAGGAGGCCTAGTAGTACCGCTGGACAGAACGGTAGTACCGCGTGGAGCGGTAGTACCGCTCCCTCACAATGGTAGTACCGCGGACAGGGAGATAGAACAACCCAGAAATTAAAAGATGGCTTATGCAAGACTAGGGTGGTTGAGGCATAGAGATAGGCTTCGGATGGAGACACAAAAAGGATAGCACAAGAAAGAGATACTTCAAGTTCGAAAGACTAATAAACCAAGGGCAACTTGGAGTAACTCAAAGCACAAACAACACCCTAAGGAAACTACTCGAATAAGCACCTCTCAAGAGAGGGCGGTGGCCCAGGCCACCTATGTTTGAGTCAATTGGTATGGCACCGCGAAGATTTTAACCTTGGGCCCATGACCAAAACTCGTCTTTGAAGCACAAGTACCATCAAGAATGGCTAATGTGAAAGATTGGGTTAATTTTGGCATAATAGGGGGAGGGAGAGTTCATTGAGAGAACAACACTCCCCCCTGAATCCATGCCTACATCTAGAGTAAGATATGATGATGAGTGTGGTGGGGTGTGCCTATATTCAAGCGACATTGCTCGAATCAATGATATTTAGCTCATGCCTTAACTCACGAAATCTTGCTTCATCTAGAGGCTTGGTGAAGATATCCGCAAGTTGCTCTTGAGTGATGATGTATATGATATCAATATCTCCCCGCTTGATGTGGTCCCTAATGAAATGATGATGAATCTCAATATGCTTCGTCTTGCTATGTTGCACCGCGTTGTGAGAAATCTTGATAGCACTTTCATTGTCACATAGAAGAGGCACTTTGTCACAAGTGACACCGTAATACTTGAAAGTTTGCCTCATCCATAGCAATTGTGCACAACAACTTGCGAGGGCTAGATACACAGCCTCGCTGGATGAGAGAGATACACAATTTTGCTTCTTTGAAGACCAACTTACCAAAGAGCGACCAAGGAATTGGCACCCTCCGGAAGTTGACTTCCTATCCACACAATCTCCTGCCCAATCCAAGTCCGAGTAACCAATGAGATCAAAGTTTGCTCCTTTTGGGTACCATGAGCCAAAGTTTGGGGTATGAGCCAAATATCGGAAGATTCTCTTGACCTCCACATAGTGGCTTTCCTTAGGTGCGGCTTGAAACTGTGCACAAATTCCCACACTCAACATGATATCCGGTCTAGATGCACAAAGGTAAAGCAAGGATCCAATCATGGAACGATATACCTTTTGATCCACCGCTTTACCATTGGGATCACTGTCAAGCTTGCATTTGGTGGGCATTGGAAACTTGACCGGTTTGACGTCATCTAGCTTGAATTTCTTGAGCATGTCTTGGGTGTACTTGGCTTGGTTGATGAATGTTCCTTCTCTTCTTTGCTTGACTTCAAACCCGAGAAAGAACGTCAACTCTCCCATCATAGACATCTTAAACTTCTCGATCATTAGTGCGGCAAACTCCTCATTGAAAGATACGTTAGGAGAACCAAAGATAATATCATCAACATATAGTTGGCATATGAAGAAATCCCCTTTGACCCTCTTAGTAAAAAGAGTGGGATCGATTTTCCCAATTTCAAACCCACGATCTTGCAACAACTCAATAAGGTGCTCATACCATGCACGTGGGGCTTTCTTAAGGCCACAGAGCGCCTTTTTGAGTTTGTATACATGAGTGGGGAACTTGGGATCCTCGAATCCTGGAGGTTGTTTGACATATACCAACTCATTCAAAGGACCATTAAGAAATGCACTTTTCACATCCATTTGTTGCAATTTAAAGTCATGATGAGAGGCATAAGCAAGCAACATGCGAATAGATTCAAGACTAACAACGGGGGCAAAGGTTTCACCATAGTCGATACCCTCGACTTGGGATTAGCCTTGTGCCATCAATCTTGCCTTGTTTCAAACAACTACACCATTTGGATCTTGCTTGTTCTTGAAGAGCCATTTGGCTCCACTGACATTATGTTCCTCCGTTATCCTTGGCACTAAATCCCATACTTGATTGCACTCAAAGTTGTTGAGTTCATCGTGCATTGCTTCAAGCCAATCCTCATCATCAAGTGCCTCATGTACCTTTTGGGGTTCAACACACAAAACAAACGCGTGATGCTCACAAAAGTTTGACAATTGTTTGCGAGTAGTTACCCCTTTTCTCAAGCTTCCAAGCACATTCTCCATGACATGTTGTTGATGCTTTAGCTTGGAAGCCACCTTAGCGGCACGACGCTCCAAAAGTTCCCGAATGGGCATTTGAGGATCATCTTGCACATCTTGAGCACCGTCTTGAGTTTGCTCTTAATCTTGAGCTTGCTCTTTATCATGAGAACCGTCTTGAGCTTGCTCTTGACATTGAGTTGGCTCTTGATCTTGAGCATCGTCTTGAGCTTGCTCTTAACCTTGAGCATGCTCGGAGGCATGAACTTGATCTTGGGCATCATTTGGCGCATCACCACCTCCATGGAGTTGATCTTGGCCTTGATCTTGTTCATTGGGTTGAGGGCCTTCATTTTGTTCTTCAGAAGCGTGTGGGTCTAGTGTAGGTGATGGGTCCACTTGAGTATAGCATTGTCCTTTTCCTTCGGCCACAAGGGGTTCCTCAATGGGGAGTATTTTACCAATCCCCATTCTTCTTATAGCTTGAGGAGGAATTTCATCACCTACATCACAAAGACCACTTTGCTCCACTTGGGAGCCGTTATTCTCATCAAACTCCACGTTACACGTCTCCTCAATGAGTCCGGTGGACTTGTTGAGGACACGGTAAGCATGATAGTTTGTAGCATAACCAACAAATATGCCGTCTTGAGCTCTAGGTTCGAATTTAGACAAACGAACACCTTTCTTGAGAATGAAACACTAACAACCGAACACCAGTAAGTACTTGAGATTGGGCTTGTTGTCGGTAAGTATCTCATATGGAGTCTTGTTCAAGCCTTTGCGGAGGTAGAGCCTATTGGATGCATGACATGCGGTGTTGATAGCTTCATCCCAAAAGTTATACGGAGACTTGAATTCTGCCATCATGGTCCTTGTCGCATCCATCAACGTCCGGTTCTTCCTCTCCTCCACAACATTTTGTTGAGGGGTATAGGGTGCGACATATTGGTGCTTGATCCCCTCGTCACTAAGAAACTCATCCAAGGTGTAGTTCTTGAACTTGGTGCCGTTGTCACTTCTAATCATCAAGATCTTTGCATTATGTTGACGTTTAGCTTCATTTTCAAAGTTGATGACGGTTTGTTGAGTCTCACTCTTCCTCTTGAAGAAGTATACCCATGTGTATCTTGAGTAGTCATCCACTAACACCAAGCAATACTTTCTTCCACCAAGACTATCAAAGGATGGAGGACCAAAGAGATCCATGTGAAGAGCTCCAAGGGCCTCTTTGAGTAGACGATAGTTGATGGACGGTGAGCCATTCCATGAAGCTTTCCTTCGATACAGGCATTGCAAGCACGACCTTTGGAAAAAATCACATTTGTTAGTCCGCGCACGTGGTCACCTTTGAGGAGACTTTGCAAAGATCTCATATTGACATGGGCTAGTCGGCGATGCCAAAGCCAACCCACATCAACTTTAGCCATTAGGCAAGTCACGGTCTTAGTGGGTCATTCGAAAAAATTCACCACATAGAGACCGTTCTTGACATGCCCAACAAAGGCTACTTTAAGAGTCTTGCTCCACAAAAGGGCCGCGGTATCAAGATCAAAGAATGTTGCAAAGCCCATAAGTGCAAGTTGATGAACGAAAAGTAAATTGTATGCAAGGAACTCAACAAGCATGACCTTCTCAATAGTTAAATCTTGAGAGATGACCACCTTGCCAAGTCCCAATACATTAGAAGTTGAGGCATCACCAAATTGGACATGGGTGGGCATAGATGGAATTGGATGCACATTCACCACCAAGTCCTTGCTCCCGGTCATATGATTTCTTGCTCCACTATCAAGCAACCATGACACTCCACAGGAAGCAAACTCCTACAAGAGATCAATGCTTGGATTTAGGTAGCCATTTTTGAATGGGTCCTTTTATGTTAGCAACAAGGGTCTTAGGAACCCAAATAGACCATTCAATGTACTCATAGTAAGAACCAACGAATTTGGCATAAACATGCCCATCACTAGCATGGCATAAAACATAAGAAGGGTTAAAGTCGCCGACTTTGTTGTTGGGAGCAGTTTTGCCCTTCTTGGCATTACCACCCACTTCCTTGTTGTTCTTCTTCTTCTCATGAGTACCCTCACCCGCCTTGACGAAGGTCTCCTTTAGAGGGAGAGATTGCTTGGTCTTGTTCTTCTTCTTCTTTGACTTTGGTACAAACCCAAGTCCTTCCTTTCCTACAACTTCCTTTTGATTTCTCAAAAGGTCGTTGAGATTCTTCTCGCCTTGAATGCAAGTCACGAGGCCCTTCTCAAGTTGTTCTTTCAACTTAGCATTTTCCTCCACAAGATGCACATGCTCACAACAAGGGTTAGCAGCATGGGCATTATCAATTAGAATGAAAGGAGGACACGTGGAAATATCCTTGGTTAGCTTCACTTGGAGTTGATCATGAGACTCTTTGAGAGAGGCATGAACACCCTTCAAGACCTTGTGAGCCTTGTCAAGTATATCAAACTCTTCCTTGAGTCTAGCATGGCCAACCCCAAGTTCGGCTTTCTTAGATTTAAGCACACGAGTAAGAACATAGCATGATCAAGATCTTTTTGCAATTTATCATGATAAATGGTGTGTGACTCCTCCAGAGTCAAACAAAGATCTTGCTCTTCCTTTAGAGCAATGGAAAGATCCGCAATATCATCGGCATAGTCACGACTATGCTCCTCCAACTTGGAGATAGTATCCTCATGGGACTCAATGATATCATTGGCCTCACCAAGTTGTTCCAAGAGAGAAACAAAGTGCTTCTTGGACTCACCCTTGAGCTTGCTCACAAGCTTGGTGAACTCATTCTCATCAACTTTCTCCACCTCATTATCATCAACACAATCTAACAATTAAGGAGTAGTAATGATGGTGGTTTTGATGTTAGGAGTTACCTTGTTGATACCTTTGGCCATGAGACATTTGGGAATGGTGTTTTTGTTGGGGGCGCTGAAGAGAGACACCTTGGCGGGGGAAGATGTAGCAATAGCAATGGCTGCCGTTGCCATTCCTTCTCCACTTGTATCTTCCTCATCATCATCGGAGGTGTACTCTTCATGTGCCACCAAGACCTTTGGAGGAGGCTTCTTGGTGAAGTTTTTCTTGCTAGGGAAGGACTTGGCTTTATCCTTACAAATGAGTTTTCCACCATTGTCTTCCCTCTTCTCATAAGGGCAATCCACCACAAAGTGACTCACATTGCCACAATTGTAACAAGTTCTTACATGTTGCTTGTTCCTTGACCCACTTGAGTTGTTCTTGGTGAAGTTGGGTCTTGAGTTCCTGTTATTGCTCCAAAATTTCCTTGACACAAGAGCCATGTGCTCATGATAAGCATACTTGGTGTCCTCGGGGCCACACTCTTCTTCTTCCTCCTCTTCTTATTCCGATATTGCCTTGGCCTTCAAAGCAAGGGTAGGAGTGCTTTTCTTTGACCGGACCCGAGCAAGAGCATTGTCGGCGGTCTTGTTCATGATGTTCATGGCAATAAACTCATCCAACACTTCACTTGATGTTAAGGGGTGAAAGTCCAGCCTTTGACGAATCACGGAAGACATGGCCTTGTTGAAAGGCATGATATCCTTGAGGAACTTGTGCTTGATCCAAGTGTCATCCATATCCTTGCTTCCATGGTCTTGGAGAGCAACTGCAAGAGTAGTCACCCTCCGATAAAGGTCTCTCATCTTTGAGCATCACAAATTCATCGGCCTCACCAAGGACCACTTCAAAGTTGGATCATTGGATGCTTGAGCTCCCCTTGTACATCGAAATAATGTGCTCCCAACAATCCTTTGCACGAGTGAAAGGTCGAAGGTGTGCAAGGTCTTTGGGAGGTACCACTTCTTGAAGGATGAACAAAACGGAGTGATTGTATTGGTTGTCCACTTCTTCTCTTGGGGTGTAGTTGTTCGAATCATGCGGGTAGAAGCCTTGCCCAATGATTCTCCAAAGGTTAGTTGAGCAATGATTCAAATGAGACTTAATGCGAAATATACAATTAGCAAAATCACCCTTAACAAGCTTGTGAGGAGGACCATGAATATTAATGCGAGCTGTAGGGACCGATCCTGCATAGACCGGGGGAGGGGGAACCGAGGCAAAGGTTCCTGTCCCATTCTTTCCATGAGGGGAAGGAACATGAGTACCTTTAGCCGCTTCCTTGGTGGAATTGGCCTCCGACTCCGATGCCGTGAGATTAACCACAAGCAAGGTATCGGGAGTGGATTTCATCCCCTCAAGTAATTCTTTAATCATGGACTTGACTTCGGTCGTCATAGATGTCTTAAGTGAAGCCATAGCTTCATTTACATCATCTCGAGTGATCGAAGTCAACTCCACGGCCTCGGGCACTTCCTCCTTGGAGTCAACCATACTCTTCACGTGGTGAAACCCTTAATAAAGAGACAAGGCTCTGATACCAATTGAAAGGATCGATATGGTTGACTAGAGGGGGTGAATAGGCAACTACCAATTTTTGGGTGACCTCGACTGTATAGGGTGCTCAAACACCCAAGAGTAACAAGATCCGCAAGGGATTAGTGGGGGAATCGAATATCTCTTGGTGGAAGTGTAGATCAGGGCCTTCTCAACCAATCCCTGGAAAATCAACAAGTTTGATTGGCTAGGGAGAGTGATTGGGCAAGAATGAGCTTTTGAATGGCAATGGAGCTTGGGAGGAAGAGGTCAACCTTAGGAAGAAGAAGACCCCCCCTTATATAGAGAGACAAAAATCCAACCGTTTTCTACCCTGTGCCCGCAGCCAAGCGGTACTACTGCTTAGGCGGTACTACCCCGAACAGGCCTAAAATACACTGGTTGTACCAACGGTAGTGCCACCAGAGCGGTACTGTCGCTGCTCGTAGCGGTACTACCTCTTAGGGATTTTAGACCAAGAGAGGCAGCAGTAGTAGAGGGTGCCAGGGCGGCAGTACCATGCGAAGCAGTACTAACGTCCTAGTGCCGCTCTACTACCGCTTAGCACAAAGTGGGAACAGAAGCTTGCACAGAGGAAAACCCCGCAAGCGGTAGTGGCGGTGGTAGTACGGGCTATAGTACCGCCAGAGCGGTACTACCGTGCTACTACCTCCCTACTACCGTTAAATGCTGACCGACAGCAGAATGTTGCACGCTCGGGGAAACCCTAAGCGGTAGTGCCACAGAAGTACCCAGCTGTACTACCGCATAAGCGATACTACCGTGGGCACTAGCGGTACTACCGCTTGCAAGTCAGTGAAAAACCACAGTAAACATATGGATATGCTCCAAAGAAGGGAAATGAAGCTATGGGTGCATATGAGGCTATGTACGTGTCGATTCCACCCATACCTTTCCAACGCGGACCCCCTCTTAATAGTACGGATCTCCTACGACTCAAATCCACTAAAAAGAAATCGTAGGAAAATAACCGTCTTCAGTCTTTACCATCGAGGGGAGAAAAACCGTCTCGTGCTTATTGATATAGTCTCTGAAAAGTTCAATGCACACGATTAGTCCTCAAAACGTATTGTCATCAATCACCAAAACTGCTAGGGGTAAAATATGCCTTGACACAATGGCAAAGTAACGTAGCAAAGATCAATATGTGGAAAAGCTCATAGGCAATGGATCAATGATGGATAATTATGTCGGATGACATTCATCATCAACAGTTATAACCTAGGGTGACCCAGAACTAGCTCCAATTTATCAATATAATGTAGGCATGTATTCCAAATATAGTCATTTGTGCTTATGGAAAAGAACTTGCATGCCATATTTTGTCCTACCCTCCCGTGGCAGCGGGGTCCTAATGGAAACTAAGGGATATTAAGTCCTCCTTTTAATAGAGAATCGGACCAAAGCATTAGCACTTAGTGAATACATGAACTCCTCAAACTATGGTAATCACCAGAAAGAATCCCAATTATTATCACCTTGGTGTATGTGGATCATAACTCGTAATAGGTGACTATAGACTTGCAAGATAGGATCAAGAACTCACATATATTCGTGAAAACATAATAGGTTCAGATCTGAAATCATGGCACTCGGGCCCTAGTGACAAGCATTAAGCATAACAAAGTCATAGCAACATCTATCTCAGAACATAGTGGACACTAGCGATCAAACCCTAACAAAACTAACTCGATTACATGATAAATCTCATCTAACCCATCACCGTCCAGCAAGCCTACGATGGAATTACTCACGCACGGTGGTGAGCATCATGAAATTGGTGATGGAGGAAGGTTGGTGATGAGGATGGCGACGAATCCCCCCTCTCCAGAGCCCGGAACGGACTCCAGATCTGCCCTCCTGATGAAGAACAGGAGGTGGCAGTGGCTCCGTATTGTAAAACACGATGAATCCTTCTCTCTATTTGTTTTCTCCTCGAATTTGAATATATAGAGTTGGAGTTGAGGTCGGTGTAGCTCCAGGGGACCCACAAGGCAATGGGCACACCCTAGGGGGGTGCCCTCCACCCTTGTGGATAGCAGGTGGGTCCCCTCCGGTTGATTCTCGCTACAAAAAGATACACTTCTGTGATGATACGTGTTTGTCACAGTAGGTCGCCTTTTCTGTCATGCATGTACATCCATGATAATTTTATGACAGAATCAAGATAGTCATACCTGTGCTGTCGTAGAAGTGTTCCATGACATTACGAAAATTATCATTACGGAAGTGTCCACTTCCATGACGATAAATCGCGTGTCATAGAAGTGCTTTCGTCAAGGGTGACCGACACGTGGCATCCACCGTAACGGAACGCCGTTAAGCTATCGGGTCGGGTTTTGAATCCGATAACCCATTAACAGCCCCGACCATTGGGGATTTTCACGTGTAAAATCATCATTGGCTGGAGGAGACACGTGTCAGGTCCGCGTTGGCACAGGTGTCACTCATCCAATGGGCGAGACGCGCCTATGATATGTTGACACGTGGACCGGCCCATCAAGTTTAAATGGGCCGGCCCAACTGAAGGCCCACAAGATTTTGCGGACCATAATGGGCCGGCCCAGCTACAGGCCCACGAGATTTTGCGGACCATAATGGGATGGCCCAGCTAAAGGCCCACAAGATCTTGCGGGCCATAATGGGCCGGCCCAGGTAAAGGCCCACAAGATTTTTGTGTGCCATAATGGGTCGGCCCAGGTAAAGGCCCACAAGATTCTTGCGGATCATAATGGGCTGGCTCAGCTAAAGGCCCACGAGATTTCGCCGACATTAATGGGCCGGCCTAGCTGTAGGCCCACAAGAATTTGAGGACCCTAGTAGGCCGGCCCATTAACTGGTTGCCATGTTTTGGGCCAAATGCCGGCCCATATTTGATCCGGTCCTTTAATGGACTGCCACGCTCTGGGCCTAATAGTGGCCCATATGAGATCCGGCCCGTTAAAAGCCTACCACGTTCTGGACCAAATTACGGCCCAAATTAGGTCTGGCCCTTTAAGAGGCTTTGGGCTCAATTATGGCCCATATCAGATTCGGCCCGTCAACTGGACACTATGCTTTTGGGCCCACTTGCTAAAGGCCCACTTAGTAATTCGACCTGGTATTAGTTTTAGCCTGTTATGGGCCATTTTAACATTTCAGCCCTATATTAATTTCGGCCTGTTAAAAGCCTGTCATATAGTTGGGCCTAACTACGGCCCGATTTGCATCCGGCCTGCTCGCAGTCAATATCTGATTGGGCCAAACAAGGACCGAGACAATTTTGGCCTGTTAAAAGCCCGTGATTTGATTCGCACAATCATGGGCCGGGGTTCTTTTTGGGCTGCTGCCGGCCCATGAGCTTTTCGGCACGTTTCAGGCCCAACCTACATCGTGATTGCATGACGGCCCGATTATGTACCGTAATTTTACGGTTTGGCCGGTTTACTGCGAAGACAGGATATATATATACAGTAAAATAACTGCAGCATCGTGAATAAGAAAAAACCTAGACTATACAATAAAGAAATTACGGCATATTACATCCATTGGGCATCAAAGTTCGGCACTATGATAATAAAGCACAAGCAGCCAGCAAATTACTTACACTAGCATCAAAGATCACCACCAGTGCAAATAAACACGCCGACAAAATAATATACAAAACCGACAGCACTTCAATAGAGTTTAAGAAAGGTTAGCCCTGCTGGGGAGCTGCAGCGCAAGCACCTGAGCAAGATGATGAGACTGCGCTTGTTCAACACTTATATCTTCCTCACTCTGAAAGATAAACAAGCAGACAGATGATAGGTTTTGCACATAAAAGTATCAGTGCTGACAATTCATCATATTTCTTACTGACGAATAAATTGACACAGTTTAAAATTGCATTAACACAATATGGTATTGTTCAGGTCAAGACATGGCAGGAAATGACATTGTGAAGGAGTTGGCAGCTTCACGACACCACTGTATTACAGATCAAGAACTCATAAGTATCAATGGTTAGTGTGCTATCAATTTATACCATTTTAGATTGGCAAATAAAGAGACGGTTTAAATAATAGTAGAATGATATGACATTGTTCATAGTTAAGACATTGCAGAATATGACATTGTGCTGTAGTGGGTAGGTTCACCACACCACTGGATTACGGATGAAGAATAGAAGCATACATGCAGTGCAAAAGAAGATCACTTGCTCTGTATAGTTTAATTTACATGGTATGAAGAAGGAACTTGGTTGTACAACTGAAAACTTAAATTGAGAAAGGACAAACTTTTGTTTATTAACTACATAATAAACTTTAAACAAGCAATTTGATGCAAACACCAAAAATAAACAGCTGCTGCAGTCATGCCTAACCAAATATATACAACAAAGTTTGAAGGCTTGAGATGGACAAACTTACATTATTGGTGAAGACATGCTCTATAAAGGCCTTGTCCATGCTGATGGGGGGGCAATTCAAGAATTTTACCACAGAATCTTCTTCAAAAGCATTGCTTTTATTCTACATTTTGTTAAGAGTAAATATAGATGTGATAATATACGAAAAATGGAGAATATTTAAGATAAGATGAAGAGTGATGCTACATAAGCAAGTAGCTATAAATGTAAGTGCAGTGATACAGGCAAAAGGTATAGCCAAGAGCAATGCACAGCTAAACTTCTTCAGTACCAACCTTATGGTAAGAGTAAATATAGATCTGATGTGTAGAAAATGGAGGGCAAAGGAAAATAAGCTGCAGAGTGATGGTACATGAACAACTACCTGTCATTATAAGTACACTGATAAAGGACAGCATGTACTTACAAGAACAATGCAGAGCTAAAAAAACATTGGCATTGGATATATTCTACACTAATGTAACCATTCATACAGATCAGGTAATTTGGAGCGAACAATTGATAAGCAAGCTATCATGCATACTACTGTCACATAACGAACCAGGTATGTATGCAAGTACAGTGATACAGGATAACAAGTACTAACAAGAGCAAAGCAGCGGGCAGCATATTTGCGATATCCTGTCGTTCTTGTCAAACCGGAATTCTTCTTCGAGCAGATGTCCTGCAAAAAAGATCCGTAAGGCACATGCGAAAAGTAGAAGTTGAAATTGTCATGTGATTTCATAGACAGTACCTCATCCTGGGAACGAGACCAGTGCATAACAAGGTTTTTCCATTCAATGTCTTCTAAATTTAGCACAGGAGACTTCACCGGAAATTTGTTTATAGACTTGCCATCAAAGTGTGATTTCCTCAGGTAACACCGATACTGCTGCAATGCTTCCTTGAAAAGCACAAGCAAGCTTTGCTCGTCATGACTATCCAGATTGACCCTCGCCTAGTTACAACAATGTAATGTAAATCATTGATGTGTTCAATCAGCAGAAAACAGATAAATAGTAACCATGAATAATAGCACTTACACGTAAGTTGGACAGGAAGGTGTGAAAATGGTGTTTGTCTTCAGAATAATCTTCCCATTATGGGAATATATGCACGTAGTCCCTAACAACATTGAAAGCATTGTCTTTTAAACTGGGAATAAATGGAATGGGGTTCCAATCTGCAGGAATTGGCCGTCTCTGCAGTTGGAATAGGTCTTCGACCGGTGGACTTGCTGTACTTTTTGCTAGAGTGGGATTTTTCTGTGGTACAACTGGTGCTATGGCAAATGAAATCGGTATACCTTTTGCTAGAGTGCAGGTCCTGTGTGGTGGGGCTAGTGGTGTGGCCAGTGAAGTATGGGTACAGTCTGCTGGAGTCGGTCCTACGTTTTGTGTCACTGGTTGTACAGCTAATATAAGTGGGGTGCTGTCTGATTTCTCCGGCACCACCATGTTTTTCAAGGACTTTGCTGGTGCTCCTTCAGGTTCGGCAATCACCCTCTTCCTTTTTGATGTATGATGCACAAGAAAAACATTTGAGTGGAAAAACATGGTACGATGACAGATGGAATATGTATTGATAATGGATGGGCATGGCATCTCGACATATATGATGAGTAAACTAACCAGATGGCAGTGCAACAAAGTAGAAGAAATGCAAGACAACATATGCAAGATACCCGCAATCAATAAAACATTGCCAAATTAGAACAGACACCTTGATGGGTGAATAGGATAGGCCATCTGCCTTTGACTCCTCGAGGTTAGAATAGTCATTACGATGGCACTCAATGCCTTGGTGTCAATTTTGTAAGTCATTGCAGTGTTTAGCTTCAAGAGTGGACTGCTGCTAGTCCGACACAAAGCAGCTACACAAATCATAGTGTAGATATAACGGGAAAACCTTAAGCATCACAGTAAAATCAGCAAAGTGGAACTTGCTAGAATATATGTGCTAGTATTGCCGGTACGGCTAGAAAGGCTTCGGATACCAGCTCTCTTACTGTTAATATCAGTGTAACTCTCAAAGGAGACACAGCTCCCCGCATTTCCTTGCTATTCTTATAGGATTCAAGTGGGTAGGCCAATCCTATTCCTATGTTTACAAGATCCTACGAATCAAAGAGGCTCAAAGTGTCCATCACAACCGACCGTATAGACCTCTACACTGCAAATGTCCCTGCTCATCTTCACTACAAGGAACATACTGTACTACTATCATACTCCTCCATTCCAAAATATAAGTCTTGGTAGAGATTTCCACTATGGATCACATACAGATGTATCCAGATACATTTTAGAGTGTAGATTCACTCATTTTTCTCCATATGTAGTCCATGGTGGAATGTATACAAAGACTTGTATTTAGGAACGGAGAGAGTACATATTAAAGAATAACGGAAGAGGAACATGGTAAAGAAGAGCAAGCAGATTTTGGATAACAAAATGTTGGTTGTACAGTGCCCACACATGATGAACCAGGGCGCATTAAGAATGCAACTCCCAGTTGTCTCTCGACCATTTCAGGCGGTTGGATGAAGATCCTACGTCTCCTAACCCTTCTTCTTCCTTGTCTCTGATTCTTCCCATACAGAACACCGCACGGGCCGCCGGCCGGACCACCGGCCCCCACCGCCTGTGTTCCTCCGCCATCCCCACCCCCACCCCCGCCCCAACCCCCACCCACGTCGAGTTTTCTTCGTTCGGCGAGGCCCCACAACCACCCGAGCCCCTTCGATTGCACCGGCGAACTCCGGCGAGCTATGAAAAATCGACTGACCCAATTTTGAAATTTAGTCTATTGTGATTCAACTAGTGTGGAATATAAAAGGGGAAAACCATAAGCATTTGGAGTATAGTGTTGAGCATGCCATGGCGGATCTGAAGGTGCAAACCGGACAAAGGCAACTTCGCAACCAAGACAAGAAATCAGAGTAAAGCAGTGGTGATCTATTTTCTTGCTGCGATAAATAAGTTGAGCAGATACGAAAGAGTACCACCTCTGGTGCGGCACCGTGTACGCATCTGCTAAGAATTTGACGGTGCTGTGGTAGCGATGGCTGTCGGCGGCGTGGAAGCAGATCTAGGAGGGTAGACAGTGGCGGTGGGGCGCGGTGGACGAGACGGTCGTAGGAGCGGCGCCAGCAAGGTGGACAACGGCGGGGATGAAGCGAGAGGACGGGAGGCAAGGATCCCGGTCCGAAGCTGTGGATGAGAGAGGTCGATCTCTTGTAATGGACGGCGGCGTCGGGGTATCAGCCCCGGCATGGTGGAGGAGGACGGCGGTGGATGGGGTGGCGGACGGAGGCGGGTGGGGTGGAGAGGGTGTTTTGGCACCCACGGAGTACGAATGGGGAAAAGGGAGGTAGAGAGGAAGGGGGGAACCATGTATTCAGGGCGCACTTGTCTCAAATGCGAGGAAATTTATAAACTTAGCCCCTGTTTCAAATTTCTACTACATCACAGCAACGTCGAGTATTTGCCGGCGAGAGTTTGTTTTTGGCGCCCACCGTGTATGAATATGAATCGGGGAGGGAGTCGATTTTGGCCGAGGACACACTGTGTTTTGGCGCCCACCATGTATGAATCTGGGTGAGAGGCGGTTACGTCACGTTTGGGTGAAATTACAAACCTACCGCTATCGAAACCTATAGAAATCCAGCAGATAGGCTTTGTGTGGCAGGGATAGGCAGTAGTGATTTCCATCTCGCAAATTTTGGTTTCGGTTGGTTACTACGATTTCCCCGCTTCGTTCAAATTTTGCAGAGTGCACGTTTACCGTGCCAACTCAATTCGAATCCCGTTTGTATTCTATTTTTTCGGGCGGGATCCATTTTCAATTGGAATTACATTCTATATACATCATTTTTTATATATACTTTCAAAAGCACAACAAAGAATTCACTCCTTTATATGTATAATATGATTTACAAATACAACGATTTCAAAATCTTAAGGTTGAATTCAAAAAAATTTAACCAAATTATGTTCTACTAAAATGTATGGATCAGTAATATCTATATATTAAATAACATAGATGTGCGTGAATTCATATGAGTATGCATGTTTGATAGATCAATTTTGGTTCGAGTATGGATTACATGTATCAATATCTCGAATTCAAATATTTGAATCCCTTTTTGGATTACTCCTTTCACGCCCATCTCTCTCGCATGCATGCTCCTTCAGGTAGCTATCACTCTCTTTTCTCCAGCTCACCCGCATGCTCACTTCATGTTTCTCCTATCCTCACAAACATGGTCTCTCGACGTCTCCCTTGAGAAGTGTCACACTCTCCCTATCATTATACATTACACGGTTTTCATTATCTCTCACGTCTCTACTATTCTCTGGTATCACTCGGTACCTAAGCTTTCTTTTTCACCGCCACACACACAGTCTCCACTCGTCTTTCACTTTGTCTTTCTCTCTATGGGATTCTCTCACACACCCTATATGTCTCTACATATGACTCATACCACTAAAATTACTCTCTCTCTCTCCTGTAGACACAACATTTGTTGCGGTCTCCTTTTCGTCTCCATCCCAGACTGACATTATTCATTTGTTTACCGATCAGACAACACCGACTACCATCTCCTCTCTCTCACACAGACATACACATAACTCCTGCTTCCACTCCCCTTCCCAACTACCATCTCTCTCTCTCACACACAAAACTCTCGCTTTCGCACCCTGACTCGTATTTCTCTCACAAACATTTATCGACTAGCTAGCCTCTAGATAGGTTTATACAGCCGCACACTCGTGCTTCCACCATCGCATACATGTCTCTCTCCCGCTCCTTGTATCTATGTAGATTTTTCTTCCCTTCTTGAGACACGCCCTCTCGATCATGCACACACACACTATCGCCTCATTTTAAGCTGATACCTATCGCACACACACTCCTTGTGTCTTTGTCACACATGCACTCCGTCCTCCTCCACTCTCCCTCTCTCTCTCTCACACACATGGGCTTTTTGCAACAACTAGCAAGATGCCCATGCGTTGCAGAGAACATCAAGATGCATTTGTATGAGTAGTTTATCTTGTGGGGGAAAAGGATGAATGAGGGAAGGCCTTATTTACAAATGTGGAGAGGGGTGTGGGTATCTTTTTGCAAAATTGCCATAGTTTCCTTCCTATCCGTCAGATATAGATCGGACGA
This sequence comes from Triticum urartu, assembly GCF_003073215.2. Taxonomy (NCBI): domain Eukaryota; kingdom Viridiplantae; phylum Streptophyta; class Magnoliopsida; order Poales; family Poaceae; genus Triticum; species Triticum urartu. The sequence goes on from NC_053023.1 coordinate 470,373,924, forward strand.
CCTATATTGCAGGATGGCAGGCACATGGTCATCACTGACAATGCTTTTTATAAGAGTAGGGATAAAAAATAGAGCTGGTGATGATGGTGGGCCTGCCATCCTGCAATGTAGGTCGTCCGATTTATATCTGACGGATAGGAAGGAAAATATGGCAATTTACCCGCACTCTTCACCACATTTGTAGTTAAGGCCTTCCCTCGTTCATCCTTTTCTCCCACAAGATCTTGATGTTCCGTGCAATGCACGGGCAACTTGCTAGTAAGAGTAGAAATTAGACATATACCACTTCTCGAATCTTGAGACCGACAACATTCCTCCCTTATCTCATCAAAACCGCCAAAGGAATATATTTTGAGTGAAACATAACATATTTTTAGTGATATACGTATTTCAAAACTAGACTTTTTTTTCTATCAAATCAATGAATATGTATTAATCTACTTTGATCGTGTGGCAACGCATTGGCACATTGCTAGTAGTTATTATAATTTTTTGGACACCAGACAAACGGTGAAGTACATATATGAAGAGAAGAGGCGCACGCACGCAGTCGGCCTCTCGCTGTCTCGCACACATGAGTGTTACATAAAGGCGACGTTAACAAATAAACCCTAAAACCCTAGGTGCGCGATTGATGCATTCGCGGGTACCGAGTATGTGGTAGAGCACCTTTGTAGGAATAGTCAGCTCGCGTGATAATTTGATCCGTAGAGTTGATGGTCGGGACCACAGGTGAACGACTTGGAGCGCGGTGGCTCGCTAGTTGCCACAGATCGAGTAGCCACATTTAAAATATGGTTTTTTAGCAGGGTTAATTTAATATGCATGCATGACTCTCCTCCCCCCATGCTCGTCCAATCCATTGTGACCAGCAATATTTCCACCCCTTCGCTCCCCCGTAATTTACTCCAACAAATATGCCCACTTAGCTGTTACTTAACTGCAGGTGCATCGGGTCACTGACATATGGGCCCAACAGGGGTCTCGCCCACATGTCAGTGACGCAACTGGACCTGCAGTTAAGTCAGTGCAGCTCAGTCCATATCTTACGTAGGTGTGCCATTGCTCGCTATAAATACTGCGCCTCCCACGACATTGCTATCTCCACCCCCTCACGTTCACGTTCATCGCTATCACCTCCCCCACCCTCTCACGTCGACCACCATGGCATCGCCCCTCCCAAGTCCTAGGACCCCCTCGCTGCACCGCGCGGACGGTCACGTGTCGGCGTTCCGTTCCTCGCCGCCACTAGTCGAGGGGACGGATCGGTGTTCCGCTCCTCGCCGCTACGCGACGCGTCGCTGTTCCGTTCCTCGCCACCACTAGTCGAGGAGGATGCGTCGGCGTTCCGCTCCTCGCCGCAACGCGACGCGTCGGTGTTCCGCTCCTTGCCGCGATGCGACGCATCGCCGTTCCGTTCCTCGCCGCCACTAGTCGAGGAGGACGCGTCGGTGTTCCGCTCCTCGCCGCGACACGTCGAGGTGGACGTGTTGGAGTTCCCAATCTCGCCAGCACGCGCGCCGGAGGACCCGTCGGCTCCCCGCTACAAGGAGAATACCGTGCCGCCCGCCGAGCCCCCCCAGCCTCGAGGAGCTTTGGAAAGAAATGGATGTCGCCTTGTGGGAGGCTTTGCCTCCAGCAGAGCGCGCCAAAATAGAGGCGGAGAAGAAGGCCGAGGAAGAGAAGCGCACCGCGGAACAAGCTGCCTGGGAGGCCTATGTCGCGTCCGAGAGAGTCAGGCAATTGGCTCTTTGGTAGAAGGCTCGTGTGAGGGCCGTGAGGGTGGCGGAGGACGCCCGTGCCGACGCCCTGAGTGCAGTCGGGCCCAAGCGCCTCATCAACGCTTGGAGGTACGTGGACCGGGTGCACGCTTCCAGCGAGGAGGAGTACCTGTTGGCGCCGGATCACCACACCGGTGCGATCGCGCTCGCCCGCCGGCAAGCCGCCAACCAGCACCTTGTGAGTTGCGGGGCTAAGGAAGAGGCGTTGTGTCGGCGCGCTGGGAAACGGCCACGCACCAGGGCACTCGTGGCTCGTTGCAAGCTCGCCTGCGAGTGCCATGGCTTTTAGGAGGAGTATAATTTTTGTTTCGTAAGGCGATCTCATTTGTTTTGGGACGCAAATGATAAATCTCGAACGTTTAGGAATTTTTAGCGTCCTTAATTAAGTATGTAAAAGGGAAAGTTTTGGAAACCTTGTGTATTCGTATGCATTTTGCAAGTACGTGCATATAGCACAAACTTTACTATATACTATCGCACTACACGTCTCTCTCGATATATGCTTGCAGACTGTGCTACTCCCTCCGTCCAGGTCAATAAGTCATCTTTGGTTGTGCACTGTGACCAAGAAGGAGGGAAGACTTATACACCAAGACGGAGGGAGTACTACTATTACTTACGTACTCCCTCTGTCCGGGTTTATTAGGCCTCTCAGCATCACAAGCATGTCCCCTTTTATAAGGCCCCGCGCTGGAAAGGTGCATGCATGCAACCATTTCATTGGTTGTATTGAAAGATATTGTTGTTGGTGCCATGGCTAAAAAGTTAATACACTTCATGTGTGCTTTTTCATTGGCTGCATGCATGTGAGAGAGTGCAGTGGGAGTGGAATGGAAGAATTAATGTGAGCAAATTACTATGTGTCTTGGTCTAAGAGAAGTTGTCTATAGGCCTAATAAACCCGGACGGAGGGAGTACGTGCAAATGCACGTTTTAACATTACGATGCGGTTTTTTTAAAAGTAGAAAAACAACACTGGTCAAACTTGTGAAACGATTCAATGCAAAACAAATGCAAAAATGCTCGTTTGATTGTTTACTTTTAGCTTGCTTTTCTGTGGTTATTTCTCTGTCGTACTTTGTACGGAGTATCTCACTAGTTGGAAAGGCATGCAAATTCCCAAACCGCTTCCTACGCCCTGTATCGAATCTTTTGCCTAACAAGTTGTGCCGTGCAATTGGAATTCCAACTTGAGTACTACTACTAGTAGGAGTACCAGGGGCCAGTTCTTTTAGGCTTCTACATTAGTAATCCCATAACTACTACCTCCGTCCTGGTTTATTGGTCCCCATTGTAATCTGTGTCAAATTTTGATCATAAATTTAACTAATGAAATGTTAGTGCATGTCACATGCACTACTCCATCCGTCTAGGTGAGTAAGTCATCTTAGGCTATGCACTGTGACCAAGGAGGAGGAGAAAACGAGAAATGTTAATGTTTATTTGCTAATTAATAGTATTGCAAGCAATGAACTAACCACTGCATGTCGTGTTTGATATCTCAAGTCATTAAAAGCATGCACACTCTTTATCTCTTATTGGCTGATATGTCAAGAAACAAGAAACGAGGTAGAAGTTAATGCACCGCACCTAAGTGTTTTGAGATTATTTGGTTTTCGTAAGATGACTTACACACCTAGATGGAGGGATTACAATAGTGAGGAATAAACCAGTTAAATCTTTGGTCAAACTTTAGCACAAATTACAATGGTGAGGAATAAACCAGGATGGAGTAGTAGTTTAGAAGCCCAAATAAATGAGTGAGGTGCCTTATTGTTACTCTCCACTGTGACTAGTCTTGTGGGAAAAGCTGGGGAAGCCGCCAAAAGAACTGGCCCTAGGAGTAGTAGCTAGGGATCGAGTGTGCAAGATGAACCGGAGAAAGTAAATGCAGAAAGATGAAATGGAAAAAATACGGAGGGATGTGATGCTTGCTTGTCCGTTTATTTTACCAGGCCACTTATTACTGGGAGTGGTTAGGTTTTGTGATATGACGGCTTTACTGCCGCGCCACGAGCGGGGTGAGAGGTGAGACTCCCATGCAGCAGCACCCTCTACAGTTATACTACATCGGTCGTGGTTTGTTAGTCCCCCATTGAATTTGACTGAAGATTTAACTGACAAAATGTTAGTGCATGTCAACAAAAACTATATCATTGGATTCATATTTGAACATAGTTTTGAATGATATAATTTCAGGTGACATGCATCAGCATTTATCGTACTATATATAATGTTAGTTCAATTTTTGGTCGTACTAATCTATAGTAGTAAGGTGCCCGTGCGTTGCACCGAAGTGTGAAATGCATTGATCGGGGAGTTGTTTATTTTGACAAAGGATGTGGCGGTCATCTCATGTGTAACGGGTATCGATAGGTTTCTTCGGATATTATTTCATCTCTAGAGCTCACAAACATCCGGGTGAAATAGATAAAAAGGTATCTTTTGCAAACAAAAGCGTTCAACTGTTCAACCTGCATCCAAAACTTGTGAAGAAATAACACTTATTGTGCTTTGCAAGGAATGATCTTTAAGAATTAGTTTTTGAGTATCGATTGTTATACATGTTGGCTACAGATGGCATGGCACTTTCTTATAGTCAACAGTTGGCTATACTATTAAGTAATATTAACCATGCCCTTATACACCTAGACGGAGGGATTAAATCAGGATGACTTGCAAGCGGGCAGAGGAGATGTAAGAAATGGTTCATCGTAAGTCTTTCACCAATACTATAGTAAAAATTCATACATGGAAGATTCTATACTAAACCATAAACGGATACACTTTTATTCATGCGCGATACTCCAATAGAGCAAGATCCTGCATGGAAGTCTCCACATGCTGAGACATCGGATTACACTGAGCGAAGACTAATGATCAACATTTAACTTGATAATGCGTATGTCCAGGTGAACCTCCTTGGAGTCCCCGTGCACCGCGTCGACGGGTAAAGGATGCCATGGGTTTTCCAAGTCCACATTGGTGGGATAGTCCCAGCTCCCAGAGTCCAAGTCTGTTCGATGAGGCCGGTGTCGCCGCCCACGCGACCTGGAGGGGTAGTAACACTGACCACGCACCCGTACATCGGCCTCGTGTCAGTCTCAGCATCAGCGGCGTCGCCCCTAGCGCACATTACAGAGACGGGGCGGCGGCCAGCGCGGGCCTCGCCGGTGCCCATGATCAAGAGGAAGACGCTGTCGTCCTCTTCCGAGACTAGCAGGCGGCGGTGATCCTCCAGCGACTCCAGCATGGTGAACGGTAGCACGTCTCATACTTGATGTTCTCTGCCAAGGGCCAGCAGTGACCGTTGCACGCATCCGTGAGGTGATGCACCATGTCCACTGGCGAGCCACAAAACGGCATCGGGCACTCATAGCAGTGGACGAAGGGCTCCTTGGAGGCATCGACCATGCCGTCCATGAAATGGGAGTGGCTGTAGGGGATGTTGCGCCAGTTGAATATATGAGCAAGTTACTACGAGATTTAATCCGAATAAGCACAAAATAAATCATGAATTCTACCACGATTTCAAACAGGAAGGACAAAAACACATACGGTGTAACGGGAGCAGCACCGTTGGCGTTGAGGTTGTCGCCCATGTCCAAACACCACGTAGACACGGTCTTTAAGCACGGTTCGTAGTCGTTCCACGCTCGGGCATTGAAGTTTGTAACTATTTTAGATTTGAATATACTACTCCTCTGGTGCTAGTAGTAGAGCAGAGTCCTACTCTACTACTCTACTCAAGCAAGTTAGGGCATAGCACTGTAGGGAGTACCAGTACTGTGATCACTCAAGAAAGTTGTCTGGCATCGACATGACCCTACGCTGCTGGTATGTGTCTCGTAAGTCAAGCGGCGTGCTGTAGTCATCATCACCTGTCCACTTCCCGCAGCACATATTCGCTTCTCCATCTTTGTCCGTACATAATATCGTCCAATCTTCCATCCCCGCTAAGGCGCCTCCCCCCTCGTCCGAAACCCAAGCACTAACAATGGCATAACCGAGCAGCGTCCGCCGAAAGAGTGGCTGGAATTCGCTCCCCACAGAGGTAATCAAGCTCATTGTTTTGCGTGTGGACAATCTCAGTACCATGTCGCTCGCCGCGTGCTCATCGGGGCTGTACCGTTTACTCAAAGCCCTCAGGCCGGAGCTTTTAAAGCCAGATCCTTGCTTGCTGATGCTGCCTGATCTTCCGAAACGGCGTGTCACGCAGCATAACGATCGTAGGGTGGCGAGCACCAACCCCCTTAACTGCGATCCGATCCCCGTCAGCCTCAACTACATTAACGGTATGTACTGGGTCGGCATGAACACGTCTTGGATGGTGCTCGTCGCCGGTCACGGCAGCTGGATGCTCGTGGAGGTCTACACCCGGCGATTGATCCCCCTTCCTTCGATTAACACTACACTGCCTTGGCACCGCGGCCCAGAATACTTGGAATCTTACAGTAGCCAACATGATACCAAGTTTGATTTGCTCAAGGTTGTAATCTGTTGGAAAAATGAGCAAATTACTACGAGATTTAATCCGAATAAATAGGAAATATATCATGATAGAAATACCAGAGATTAAACTAATCATGCGAACTAGCATAGTAGATGAACAGATCACATCTAGGGCACATACTAGAAACATGAATTCTACCACGATCTCGAACAAGAAGGATAGAATAACATACGGTGCAGTGGGTGCAGCACCGCCGGCGTTGACGTTGTCGCCCATGTCGTTGGGGATGAGGTTGCCGAGGTCGGGGAAGAAGTCATCGTTCGCGAAGTCGTCGCTGCCAGCAGTCGCGCAAGTGCGCTCCCCAAAAACCTGATCGCCCCTCTCCCGTACAGGATCACGAGAGGCGGTGTTCCGGAGGCCTGCTGTCCCTTCTCCTGGTGCACGCCGAAAGGAGGGATGGAGAAGATTTGCTTGGCGGCACAATGGTCTGGAACGATGGTAAGAAACCATACGAAGCGGCGGCGGCTAGGGTAGACGTCTGCCTGACTATATAGTGCAGGCCGGGTAGGTCGTGGGAGTAAACCTCACGTCCGAGTCATCACAATCCAAAAGAATCGGAAACGGTTCAGTAATTAACGTGTCCATTAATTATTAATTAATGAATCCTTAATTTTTCCCGAGCAGCAAAAATATAGACAACGTGCATACCTCTGTCCTCGGCTCGGCTCAATCCCGCAACCCGCGGCGCGTCGTGACGAGGCGTGGCATGGCGAGGCGAGCGAGGAGGAGGAGCGCGCGTGTAGGTCTCCTCTTCTCATGCTCATACAAGTGGTAGAAGAGCTCACCTTATAAAGAGGTGCAATTCTCTCTCAACTTCCGGGGTGGGACTAAACTTTAGTCTCACTCACTCCACTCACATGTGTGCATGAATGGGCCAAGAGAATTTCAGAATTTTAGTTGGGCTTGGGCCAAAGGCCTACTAGCAAAATTCCAACATAATCTACCAAGTGCCCACAAGTTCTGTGAATTATAAAGACTTCAGGCTAATTGCGTTCTTCAACCGCGGTCTCGCCTATCTGATAGGTCACTGCGGTAAGTGGATAAATCTACACGTCCATCACAGGATCATACATCCTCCATGGTTCTCTGATGCCATTGAACACAAGGGCTTCATTTACGTTGTCGACTCCTTCTATGGTTGGATGTATTGCTGGCCTACTCCAGTCATCGCTACAAACGGCTGTTACAATAGTATGTTACTTTCCTATGATATCATGATGGCTTGCTTATATTACTGTCAACATTTCCTGAAAAAATATTCATGGTCATAACATGCTGTTCTTAAGATTGACTAAATCAAGAGCCCTTTTTTATTTGACTCCAACTTGATATGATGTTGTAGGCCTCCTGGTGTCCCTACCCTTCCTAATCCCAGAATCTTTAAAAGAAAAGCGGCATGGCAGTTGCAGGTGGTTCCTGGCTCGATCAGACGACGGCAAAAGATTGATGATCGTTCGCGCGTACCGGATGTGTTGTTTCGCGGAATGCAATCACAGTCACTGCAAGGTCTTTGAGCAGGATCCCAGCTTCTCTAGGCCTTCAGGAATTTTTGACTAGAGGCTGGTAAGTAGCCTTGGTACACGCTCTCTGTTTGTCGGACTGAATTACCCGATTAACCAGGAGATAACTGACGGCAAGGATCATGATGGCAGCGCGGTTTCGTTCATCAAGCAAAACTGTGTGTACACAGTGTACCATGCGTCTCTGCATGCACCATACCCTGATATGTGCCACCACGCTCTGCAGCCCAAAGTAGGAGAGAGGGTCGCAAGTATCAGACTTCGACCTGCTGGCTGGAGTTTCCCCTGTCAGGCACCCATCTGGTTCAAGCCGTCAGCCAATCTCCACAACTTAATAAATAGTAACATCTAACTGAGCCAGTTAGTTAGATGCGTACACTTGGTGTAGTAGGATCTTTATTTAGTTTGATGCATACACTTGTTTGTTTTTGGTAGCCCTTTTGTAATGATGGCTGATGTTTGGTTTGGAAGAGAGAGCTGCGTCTTCACTCTTCTGGCCTGCTTACTACTTCTGTTGCACCCCCAGCCCTGGTTGTTGTTGTTGTTTTCAATGTACAATCAGTAGTATATTTCGTCTGTTGGTTGAATAAATGTGTTGTTAGAACGACAAACACAATGTTTTGGAAGTCGTTGCACGGTTCGAACCTTTAGTGCCCCGTACCGTACGCAACGCATACTATTTTTCATACGGAACACATTTTCCACTTGTTGATAACATGCAGCCCACTGATGAAGGCCCAATAGAGAAGCCCATAATTAACTGGAAGGGAGGCTCTCACATGAATCCGGCCCAGGTACATGCTCATGGTCCCCTAAACATAAATAAGTAAATAAATAAACAAATAAAGCTAAATGCTCATGCACCAGTTCTTTGGGAAAATAGGTAGCCCAGTATTTCTTTTTGAAGAATACCCAAGCTAGGCCTATTTGTTTTCTTCGAATTACTGGGCTGCAAATCTTTCAAGACGAGGAGGGATGCATTCCGGCCAGGCTTAAGAGTATGGTCAATGTCTGTTAAAGTAACATCAAAAGGGGTTGAAAATTCCAAAAAAATTATAGCAAATGGGATATAAGTTTCTTTTTTTGTTTTTGTTCTTCACTGATATCTTATACGTATTTCATTGGATTTAACATGACATAGTACTAATTTATTTTTAAATTTGTTTTTGTATGGCTATTAACTTTTGGATTAAGAATATTTCGTTCCCCAGCAAAAATTTGCATTTTTTTTTCAAAATTTCCCACATATTTAGTTAATTTTTTGACCCTGGTACTGACCAGAAAATGGCCAGCAATTCTAAAAATGGAAAACGGGCTGCAATAAATTCCATATGAATTAGAAAATGAGTAAAAATTATAAAAATAATAGCAAATGGGCTGTACACGCCACAGATTTTGAGGCTGACTTGTTTACGCAAGACTTTGTCAGTGAACACACGATTCTAGCAGCACTGACTGTTGGATGTCCATCCAACGACCGACGTGCTTCTTCAATCTCTGATCTTCCTGCTCCAGCCGCCTAAACTAGTGCCGGGGGACTGCCTGCTCCCTCCTCTTGTGGCCCGCTGTGATGCCGCACAGGCTTCCCCGGCCCACATTACTCCCTCCGCTGGCCTGGCCGCACGCAATCAACTGTCTCCTTATTACGTGAAAAAAATGATTCCTCCCACTAACATCTGGGGCGCACCGGTTGGGAGGCTGACCTATGGTCCTACTAAGTTGACGCGTACGCAGGGCTTGTCAACTTAGTCAACAAACGATTCTAGCAGCAGTAACCGTTGGATTTGAATCAAACGGTCCTGCTGCTTCTTCAATCGCTGCTCTTCTTGCACCAGCCGCCCAAACCAGCGCCAAGGAGACCGCCTGGTCCTGCCTCAAGTGGCCGGCTGTGCTGCCGTTGAGGCCTCATCGCCCCCTACTACTCCCACCGCTAGCCAGGCCCTGCGGTGACGGCAGCCTCACAACGCAGCCGAACAAGTAAACCCTCGTACTCCTCTCCGCGTGGGCATCCACTGCCGCGTCTTCCCCGGCTCCACGTCGTCCCCTTCCTAGGCCTCGCCGTCGTCCACCGCCTTGGTGCTCTCGGCGCGGCATGGTCAATGACATTCCATCGGAAGAGTACTGTACGTGGAGAGGCTGACAGCTGGGTCCACGGCCACAGCCCGGTTTTTTTGTGATTTGCCAAGTAAGTCGCTTTGTCAGGCCTGTTGGGCTGCAAATCTTTCAAGACAAGGAGAGCTTTCATTCGGTTGGCCAAGAAAATGGCCCATCAGTAATGAGAAATGGGTTGTACATTTTTAAAACACATCAAACCGACAATTAGTTTCAAATATATTTTTTTCATTTCGAGATTTTAAATTACATTAATTTTTATGCGTGGAGAATTTGTTGGATTTTATATTGATATACATTTATTTTTAAAATCAGTTTGAATGTGAGTCGAAATTTCGGGATTAAAAACAGTTTGGACCGCACCGAAATATGCAAAATTTCGTATAATTTTTTAACCATGGCCACAATATGGGCTGTAATGCTAACAAAAAGAATATGGGCTCAAAAAAAGCTTAATAATTAGCAAATGGGCTGTAAATTATTAGAAATAATGGCAGATGGGCTGTATGCTCTTTTCCATAGATTTGAGGCTTTCCTACAAAAAAGGTTGACGCACAAGCAGTGACTGTTGGATGGCCATCCAACGGCCGTCGTGCTTCTTCAATCTCTGCTCTTCCTGCTCCAGCCGCTCAAACAAGCGCCGGCGGGACTGCCTGCTCCCTCCTCCCCGCGGCCGGCTCTGCTGGAGCGCAGGCCTCACCGCCCACTGTACTCCCATCGCTGGCCTAGCCATCCCTCTACCCACGCACACCTGTTGTTATTCTCCGGCGACGGCAGACGACCCTCGTACAGTCGTACTCCCTGTTGATGCACTCCCCTCCGCGTGGGAAACAACTGCCGAGTCTTCCCTGCCTCCGTGTCGTTCCCTTCCTGGGCCTCGCCGTTGTCCACCGCCCTGGTGCTCTCGGCGCGGCCTGGTCAACGTGGTCAACGACTGACATGCATCTGAAGTGGACTGTACATGGAGAGGCCGACAGCTGGGTCCATGGCCGCACGCAAGGAAATGCCTCCTTATTACGCACAAAATAATGATTCCTCCACCTGACATCAGGGACCCACCGAAAGGGCCTCTGTATTTCGCGAAAAAAACATTACCGCCGCTGACAGCTCGGACCCACCAGCTATATCTTCGCACGCAAGGAAGTGCCTCCTTATTACGCACAAAAAAATGAATACTCCCCTATTAGCTGGGACCCAGTATAGTGGCAGGCTGACTTGTGGGCCTACTAAGTTGACGGGGACGGAGGGCTCTGTCAACTTAGTCAATATGCACGATTCTAGCTCCAGTGACCGTATGATGTCCATCCAACGGCCGTTGTGCTTCTTCAACCTCTGGTATTCTTGCTCCAGCCGCCCAAACCAGCGCCGGTCGTGCCTCATGCTCCTGCCTCCCGTGGCCGACTGCGATGCGGCGGAGGCCTCACCACCCCCTACTACTCCCACCGCTGGCCAGGCCATCCCTCTACTCACCCACACCGCCTGTTATTCTGCGGCGACGGCAGCCTCACACCACAGCGAACCAGTGAACCCTCGTACTCCTCTACGCGTGGGCATCCACTACCGCGTCTTCCCCGGCTCCGTGTCGTCCCCTTCCTAGGCCTCGCCGTCGTCCACCGCCCTAGTGCTCTCGGCGCGGCGGGGTCAACGTGGTCAAGGAACGGCTTCCATCGGACGTAGACTGTACATGGAGAGGCTGACAGCTGGGTCCACGGCCGCAGCAAGGAAGTGCCTCCTTATTACGTGCCAAATAATTATTCCACCACCTGACAGCGGAGACCCACCGGACGGGCCACTGTATTTCGCGAAAAAATGTTTCCCCCCTGACTGCTGGGACCCACCAGCTACATCTTCACACGCAAGGAAGTGCCTGACAGTCGGGACCCACCTGGTCGAAGCGTACGTAGCGTTGTTATTCTGGTCGTGAACGTGTATGTACATATATACTGGTGGATGTAGAGGCGCGCACGTGTCATAGTAGAGGCGCGCACGTAGCATGTACACGTACGTACAGCGGCCAGGGTGCAAGAAAGAAAATACGGCCACGTATGTGTACATACGGGCGGGGTCTCGAATGCCTACTCGCGCATACGTACGGCCAGGGCTCGTTTACATGGCTGGGTCGGAACGAAGAAACAACATCGTCGTCGTGTTCATGGGGAGGCAACGGAATGCGTCGTGTTCATGGGGTGGCAACGAAATGCGTCGTGTTCATGGGGAGGCAACGGAATGCGTCATGTTCATCGGCAGGCAACGGAACGCGTAGGAGCCAACCGGCTGGGTCGGAACGGAATGCGTGGTCGTGTTCATCGGGAGGGCTTGGACGGAACAGGCGATGGAAACGAGGCCTGGCGTACCGCAAAACAGAGGAAACGAACCTCCTACATTTGGAACGGGGTCCTGTTGATTGGGAGGGGTGTGGTGTACCGCAAAACGGAGGAAACAGACCTCCTAAAGTCAAAACGGGGGTCCTGTTGATCGGGAGGGGTGTGGCGTACCGCAAAACGGACGAAACGGACCTCCTATGGTCGAAACGGGGGTCCTGTTGATCGGGAAGGGGTGTGGCGTACCGCAAAACGGACAAAACAGACCTCCTACGGTCGAAACGGGGGTCCTGTTCATCAGGAGGGGTGTCGCGTACCGCAAAAGGGGACTCCACGGGATACTGTTCATCTCCACCGTCAACCTCCTCCAGCCTCCACGGGCTACCGTCGACCTCCTCCAGCCTCCACGGGCTCCTATTCATCCAGCCTCCACCGCGCGCTACTCCACTGGCTACTGTTCAACCACCCCTCCACGGGCACCCCTCCACCGTCTACTGTTCATCCAGCCCTCCACACCACGGGGTCCTATTCATCCAGAGGCAACGCCACCGCTCACTATTCATCCAACCCCCCCCCCCCGCGCAACGCTCACTGTTTATCCAATCTACCGGCTTCCGTTAGCAGCAGTAGCGAAGGAATCGCTCGATCGGGTTCAGTTAACAGCCATCGATAGATCGCTCGGGTTCAGTTAACAGCCATCGGTCGATCGCTTGGGTTCAGTAACGCGTAGCTTGCAGTGCAATCGCTCGGGTTCAGTTAGAGCCCAACGCCTCGCTCGGGTTCAGTTAGAGCCAACGCCTCGCACACACGCGCGTACGTGTACGAGAGGAACGCGCATCGCTCGGCCCCCGACCTCCCACCATATCTGGGAACTCCCCGAAATTTTCCTCCCCCTCGCTTCTACCATGGGTTTTTCCGTCATGGACGGCCCAAAGAATGTCATGCGGCTGCGTCCCCGGCCCGCCTAGGACGAAAAGCCCATTTTCTGTCATGATTTTTTGTCATAGAAGTAGGAGCCCACCACATCTATGATGATACCGGGTTTTGTCACAATTATCGTCATAGAAGTGTCATATGTATGACATAATTTTTTTTCGTTCGGCCCAAAATGTCACGGATGTGTCTTTTTTTGTAGTGTCTTTCGCCAATATTTTTTATATATTCCAAAAATATTCTCCGTAAATTTTCAGGTCATTCCGAGAACTTCTATTTCTCCAATGTATATATAATTTTTTATTATTCCATGCTATTATATTATCTATTTTGGATGTTTTATATGCATTACTATGATATTTTATATTGTTTTGGGACTAACCTATTAACCTAGAGCCCAGTGTCGGTTCCTATTTTTTCCCTGTTTTTGAGTTTCGCAGAAAAGGAATACCAAACGGAGTCCAAACGGAATAAAACCTTCGCGATGATTTTTCTTGGACCAGAAGACAACCAGGAGACTTGCAGATGAAGTCGGAGGAGCGACGAGGCGGCTACAAGGACGGAGGGCACGCCCAGGGGGGTAGGGCGCGCCCCCACCCTTGTGGGCCCCTCGTGCACTCCCTGACCTAATTTGTTCGCCTATATATTCCCATATATCACCAAACCAACAGAGGCATCCACGAAAACACTTTTCCACCATCGCAACCTTCTGTACCCATGAGATCACATCTAGGGACCTTTTTCGGCACCCTGTCTAAGGGGGATTCGATCATGGAGGGCTTCTACATCAACTCTATTGCCCTTCTGATGAAGCGTGAGTAGTTTACCACAAACCTACGGGTCCATATCTAGTTGCTAGATGGCTTCTTCTCTCTCTTTGATTCTCAATACCATGTTCTCCTCGATGTTCTTGGACATCTATTTGATGTAATACTCTTTTGTGGTGTGTTTGCCGAGATTCGAAGAATTATGGATTTATGATCAGCTTATCTATGAATATTATTTGAATCTTCTTTGAATTATTTTATGCATGATTTTATATCTTTGTAATTCTCTTCGAACTATCGGTTTGGTTTGGCCAACTAGATTGGTTTTTCTTGCAATGGGGAAGTGGTTAGCTTTGGGTTCAATCATGCGGTGTCCTTCCCCAGAGACAGTAGGGGCAGCAAGGCACGTATTGTATTGTTGCTATCAAGGATAAAAAGATGGGGTTTTCATCATATTGTTTGAGTTAATTCCTCTAGATCATGTCATCTTGCTTAATGCGTTACTCCGTTCTTTATGAACTTAATACTCGAGATGCATGCTGGATAGCGGTCGATGTGTGGAGTAATAGTAGATGCGAATCATTTCAGTCTACTTGACACAGACGTGATGCCTATGTTCATGATCATTGCCTTACATATTGTCATAACTTTGCGCTCTTCTATCAATTGCTCGGCAGTAATTTGTTCACCCACCGTATTATTTTCTATCTTGAGAGAAGCCTCTAGTGAAATCTATGGCCTCGGGGTCTATTTTCCATCATATAAGTTTCTGATCTACTATTTTGCAATATTTTACTTTTCGATCTATAAACCAAAAATACAAAAAATATTTACTTTACCGTTTATCTATCTCTATCAGATCTCACTTTGCAAGTAACCGTGAAGGGATTGACAACTCCTTTATCGCGTTGGGTGCAAGTTGTTTGATTGTTTGTGCAGGTATTCGGTGACTTGTGTGTTATCTCCTATTGGATTGATACCTTGGTTCTCAAACTGAGGGAAATACTTATCTCTACTTTCCTGCATCACCCTTTCCTCTTCAAGGGGAAAACCAACGCAAGCTCAAGAAGAAGCAGTAATACAACATCACAAGAAGCTTCATGTGACTAATGAGTTTAGTCACATTATCTTGTATTATGGAACAAGTAAAGAGACTTGCCTGTAACGAGATTGAACTAGGTATGGAGATACTGACGATCAAATCTCGGGCAAGTAACATACGCCGGACAAAGGGAATTGCATACGGGATTGACTGAATCCTTGACATCGTGGTTAAACAGATAAAGATCTTCGTGGGATATGTAGGAGCCAATATGGGCATCCATGTCCCATTATTGGTTATTGACCAGAGAGGTGTCTCTGTCATGTCTACATGATTCTCAAACCTGTAGGGCGGCACGCTTAATGTTCGTTATTGCTAGAGTAGTATTGGGATATTAGTATTGGTGACCAAAGGTTGTTCAGAGCCCCGAATGAGATCCCGTACATCAAGAGGAGTTCCGGAATGGCCCGGTGGTAAAGATTTATATATGGGAAGTTATTTTTAGGGTACTGGTAACGTTCGGGGGTATAAGGGCATCGTACAGTGGTCACCGAAGGGTTCCGGGGGATCACCAGTGGGTCCCACCACTCCCAGAGGCCAACATGGGCTGAGGGGAGGCACCTTAGCCTAGTTGGGCCAGACGCACCAGCCCCTTGGGCCCATGTGGCTAGGGGGGACCCTGAGCGGGGAGGGCGCCCCACTTGCCTTAGGGGGCAAGGACTCCACCTGGCCGCCACTCCCTCCCTTGTAGGAGGGGCTAGGGCTGGCAACCCGTCCCCCTCGCCCCTACATATAGTGGGGGTTAGGGAGGGCAGCCGCGCCCCTTCCTTGGCGTAGCCCCTCCCCCTCTCTCCCACCACCTCCTCCCAGTTTGGATTGGTGAAGCCCTGCTGGTGCTCCACCATCACTACCAGGTCATCGTGCTGGCTGTGATCCCAACTACTTCTCCCCCTTTGCTTGGTGGATCAAGGAGGAGGAGACACCATCGAGCCGCACATGTGCTAAACTTGGAGGTGTCATCCATTTGGCAATAGATCGGTTGGATCGTGATTGGATCACGTAGAATACGACTACATCAACCACATTTTATACGCTTCCGCTTTCGGTCTACAAGGGTACGTAGACACACTCCCCTCTTGTTTCTATGCATCTCATAGATTAGATCTTGGGTGTTCATAGAATTTTTTTGATTTTCATGCTTCGTTCCCCATTAGTGGTATCAGAGCTAGGTCTATGCGTAGATGTGTATGCACGAGTAGAACACAAAGAAGTTGTGGGCGTTGATGTTCAGATTGCTTACCTCCTTTGTTATTTATGGATTCGGGGGTATTGTGGGATGAAGCGGCCCGGACCAACCTTACTTGTCCTCACACAAGAGATCGATTCCACTAACCGACATGCAACTTGTATTGCATAAAAGTGGGTGGAGGTGTTTGTCTCTCCCACCTTAGTTGAATCTGATTTGACAATGGCGGTCCTTGTAGAAGGTTAAAAGGCAACTTGTATATCACTGTTGTGTTTTTTTGTAGATAAGAACGGTTCTTATAGTTTGCCCTAGCAGCCACATAAAAATTGCAACAACAATTAGAGGACATCTAACTTGTTTTTTGCAGTGCATGTTGTGATGTGGTATGGCCAAAATGTGATGTGATATATGTTGATGTATGGGATGATCATGTTTTGTAATAGGTTCACAACTTGCATGTCGATGAGTGATACGTCTCCAATGTATCTATAACTTTCGAGTGTTCCATGTTGTTATGTTATCATTCTTCGATGTTTTACAATCATTTTATAGCAACTTTTTATCATTTTTTGGGACTAACCTATTGACATACCGCCAAGTGCCAGTTGCCGCTTTTTGCTTGTTTTTTACTTCGCGGAAAATCAATACCAAACGGAGTCCAAACTCAGCAAAACTTTTTGGAGATTTTTTTGGACCAGAAGGCACAAGCTGGGCCAAGGAAGTACCAGAGGGGGGCTCCGAGGGGAGTACAACCCCAGGCGCGCCTTGGGTTGTGCCCACCTTGGCCGCCTCCCGCACCGCCTATTTGCTCTATAAATACCCCAAAAATCCAAAAACCCTAGGGGAGTCCACAAAACACAATTCCAGCCGCCGCAAGTTCCAGAAACCACAGATCCAATCTAGACACCATCACGGAGGGGGTTCATCATCCTCATTGGTGCCTCTCCGATGATGCGTGAGTAGTTCCTCTCTTTATTTTGATTCTCAATACAATGGTCTCTTGGATATCTATTTGATGTAACTCTTTTTGCGGTGTGTTTGTTGGGATCCGATGAACTTTGAGTTTACGATCACATCTGTATTTCATCCATGAAATTTATTTGAATTTCTTTGGTCTCTTGTATGCATGATTACTTATAGCCTTGTATTTCTTCTTTGAATCTTTGGTTTAGTTAGGTCGACTAGATCAATTTTTCTTGCCATGGGAAGAGGTGCTTTATGATGGGTTCGATCTTACCGTGCTCAATCCCAGTGAGAGAAGGGGACATGACACATATGTATCATTGCTATTAAGGATAACAAGGTGGGGTATATTCCTACATGAATAGATCTTGTCTACATCATGTCATCGTTCTTATTGCGTTACTCCGTTTCTCATGAACTTAATACACAAATGCATGCTGGATAGCGGCCGATGTGTGGAGTAATAGTAGTAGATGCAGGTAGGAGTAGGTCTACTAATCTTGGACGTGATGCCTATATAATGATCATTGCCTGGATATCGTCATGATTATTTTAAGTTCTATCAATTGCCCAACAGTAATTTGTTTACCCACCGTATGCTATTTCCCTCGAGAGAAGCCACTAGTAAAATGTACGGCCCAGGGTCTCTTCTTTATCTTATTTGTCTTCGAGATCTATTTTTATTTGCTTTTATTTTCAGATCTATATTTCTAAAACAAAAATTACCTTGCTGCACTTTTTCCATTTATTTTATTTCGCGTTTATTAAAGATCTATTTATCCAATCTATCATAATATTTCTCCCGTCCACGTGACAATTTCTGGCACTGTTACCCGAAAGGGGTTGACAACCCCTTTAACACGTTGGGTTGCAAGTATTTGTTCTTTGTGTGGAGGTACCGTTTACATAGTGTTGCTTGGTTCTCATACTGGTTCAATAACCTTGGTATCATCAATGAGGGAAATACCTACTGTAGCTATGCTGCATCATCCCTTCCTCTTTGAGGAAATACCAACGTAGTTCAAGCGACATCAAAAGGAATTTTTGGCGTTGTTGCCGGTGAGACATCATCAACATCTATCAGGTTCCTAATCACAAATCTCATCTCCTTGCAATTTACAGTATTTGCCATTTGCCTCTCGTTTTCATCTCCCCCACTTCACAAAAATGTGTCGTTTTATTCGCCCTCTTTTTCGTTTGTTGCTTTTTCTTGTCAGATCTGTCTTTTTGTGCAATCTTGTCTGCTACCTCTGCTTGTGTTACCATGTGCCTTCTATTTGCTTGCATCTTCGTTTGCTAAAAATCTATTGATATGGATCCTCATACACTTGCTAATCTTTTCAAAGATCTGAATATGTTGAACCAATTGCTAGTGAGTTGAGTGCACTTGATTATCTCTATGAAGTTTTGCTTGACATTCATGAATCTGAAAATTGTGATGAAGAAATTTGTGAAGTGATTCATCATAGCTCCTTGAATGAAAACCATGATTGAATGATTTTACTATAAATTATGTTAATGTAAATTGTACTAATAATATGCAAAACCCCAAGCTTGGGGATGCTAATTTTGCTATGTTCACTACTTATTGCAATGATCATGATTGGGGTGATTCTTTTTATGATCTTGAAAATGTGTTTATGCCTCATGATGAATACGATATTGTTAATAATGTTTGCAATAATACTGAAAGTGGGTTTGGAAGAGTGTCAACTTTAGGTATTAGTGATCCCACTAGTTTGGAGAATTATCAATCTTGTCAATTGTTTGATAAAAGTGGATTTGGAGAGATCATGGCTTATTTGATGATAATCCCACTATATTGGAAGAGTGTCAACTTTGCATGCATGTGGATCATGTAGGAAATATATTATGTGATAGCTATATTGTTAAATTTGAATATGATCCCACATATAATTATTATGAGAGAGTAAAATATTGTGGTAGAAATTTTCATGTTACTAAATTACCTCTCATTATGTTGAGATTGCTTTTGCTTCTTTCTTCTTCCTTGCATATGCTTGTTTTTGCGTGCCTTGATAACTTGTTTTCTTATGAAATGCATATGCATAGGAAGTATGTTAGGCTTAGACTTATTTTCCACATGCTACATGATGCTCTCTTCATGTTTCAGTTACTATCTTTCATGTGAGCATCATTAAAATTATTATGCCTAGCTAGGGGCATAAAACAATAGCACTTGTTGGGAGGCAACCCAATGAATAAAATTTATTTTTGAATTTTTCTTTCCATTCTTGAGTGTTTGCACAATTATTCCTCTGTTATGATTGTGTTTTTATATTTAATTAGTGTTTGGGCCAAGCAAAGCCTTTGGGATTATGTTGGGTGATAGTTGATTTGATCTTGTTAGAAAACAGAAAATTTTGCGTCCAGTAAAACAATTTTGAAAAATCACAGAAGTGACAAAAGATTCTGATTTTTTTACACAAGATTGATATAAAAATTGCCTACATTGTCCTAAGTTTTCAGAATTTTTGGAGTTAGAGAAGTATACGAAGTTTTCAGATTGCTACATATTGTTCTGTTTTTGACAGATTCTGTTTTTTGTTGCATTGTGTGCTTATTTTGATGAATCTATGGGTTGTATCGGGGAGTATGAGCCATAGAAAATTTGGAATACAGTAGATACTCCCTCCGTCCCAAAATTATTGTCTTAGATTTGTCTAGATACGGATGTATCAAGTCACGTTTTAGTATTAGATACATCCGTATCTAGACAAACAATTTTGGGACGGAGGGAGTATAATGCAATAATGAAATATGAATGGGTTTGTATCAGTACTTAGAGTAGTGATTTTCTTTGTTATACTAATGGATCTCACAAAAAAATTGTTGAGTTTTGTGTGATTGAAGTTTTCATGTTTTGTGTGAGATCACGATGGATAAATGAATAAGGAGTAAGAAGAGCCTAAGCTTGGGGATGCCCCATGGCACCCCAAGCCATTATCCAAAGAGAAACAAGCAACTAATCTTGGGATGCCCCCGAGTGGCATCCCCTGTTTCTTCTGATGACCATCGGTATTTTACTTGGAGCTATATTTTTATTCATCATATATCATGAATTTTACTTGGAGCGTCTTGTGTTATATGAGTCTTTGCTTCTTTTGCTTTTTAGTTTAAGTAAAGTATCCTTGCTGGACACACCTATTTGCGAGAGCCAAAATATTACTATGATTTTTTAGAATTGCTCTATGTGCTTCACTTAAATTTTTTGAGCTATGGAATTGCTCTAGTGCTTCACTTATATTTGTTTGAGCACGGTGTTCTTTATTATTTTGGAAGAAATGCTCTCATGCTTCACTTAGATTTATTTGAGAGTTAGTAAATTTTTTGAAGAAATTCTCTCATGCTTCACCTATATTATTTTGAGAATAATTTTTTTATGTTCAAGTTCTTCACTTAGATTTGTTTGAGCTATCAAAAGCAACATATGAAATTAGTCACAAAGTGATAGATATTCAAGAGGGATATAATAAAAACTTTGTGGTATTATTTTTCCGTTCTAAGCAAATTTGTATGTGCCATCTCTAATTTTCAAAATAAATTTCCATTTTGTGTGCTCGTACCATCCATGAAATGGTAGGGGGTTGCTGATATTTTCCAGGCTAGATGTGTTATTCTCAAGATGAGTGTTTATTCACTTGTCATTGCACGAGAGTACGACAAAGGTATTAGGGATGCCCAGTCCCGAAATGAAAAATGAATTTACTTTATGTTATCAAATAATAAATTCCTTGGAAAGTGTTGGTATGGACGGCACCCGTGGATTCCGTTAGCCGTGGAATGTGAAAGTATGGTGGAAAAAGGAATAAACTTTATTGTTTGTTTGGGAACCACCTATGATATATCTAGCATTGAAAGTATTGGGAACTACTCGATCGTTTTCATTGGCAGGAAAGGCATGTGTCGTGGGAGTAAGTCTGATAGTAAGGATAGGGGGTACGAAGGATGAGGCAAGGTCCTAGCTATGGCGAGGTTGTACACATGAGTTTTACGAGTTCAGGCCCCTCTCGGAGGAGGTAACAGCCCTACGTATCGGTGCCTTGAGGCTTGTCGACTGGAATATGTGTGTGAGTTACAGGGGGTCCGAACCCTTGTGCCAGAGGAGGGGTGGCTTATATAGAGTGCGCCAGACCCCTCCAGCCCTCAGTTACATAGGGTTCAATGTAAGTTAAGGCAGAGGCATTAAAGGTAACGCCTGCTTTAATAGCTATTAATGACCTTTAAGACCACAGAGTGAACGCCTGTCCGTTCTTATCCTGGGGTGGCTTTAGATCTTCTGTACTCCGAGTGGTTCTTTGTACGGTCAAGTGACTCTATCTTGGTCGAGTGGAATTGGGGTATCCGAGTGGAATAGCTAGTCGAGTGGCTTGCACTCGAAGGTGATTTTAGACGGTATCTTTTGTTGTACTTCAAATTTCTTTGACTCTAGGGCAATGTCCTTGCGTAGGGCGTCTAGGTCAGGCCTATGACCCTACCCTAAGTACATGGCATCGTCATTAGCCCCCGAATGGATTGAGGTCCGAGTGAAGTAAGGTTGACGTTGTTTTCAATTCGATTCTATGCTTCGGAGGCATTTCATCAGAGTCTGGAAATCATACTGGAACTTTAACCTTGCGTCAATCGCCTTGATCGATTATGTGGTCGTCGAGTGAATTATGTCGTAAATCTTCGAGTGAATTAGAGTGTGAAATATTTGGTGCGATTGATTGCTCTGCGGTTCCCGGATCTCACGGGATTCGAAATTTTGGAGAAGCGCACGGGACGGAGCGTGGCGCAGTAAGCGGAACAGATAGACAGGGGCCCCTCGATTTCCACGCCATCTTTTTCACCATGTATCATGCGAGCGTCTGCTGCGGAATGTGATAAGATCGCTTGGGCCCACCGATCAACCACTCGGAAGCAGCCGCATAAAGAACACTCGGGCCGATGCAATGCACAGTGCTCCTCATTCGGTCCTCTTCTCCTCTGCTTCTCCACTTCGCATCCCTCTTCTCTCAATGTTTCCGTCTAGTCCGCGTGCGCTCCACCACCATGGGGAAGGACAAGATTGCGACCCTGGAGCGTGCGAATAAGGTGTCGGCGGCGGTGAAAGGCAAGAAGATGGCTCAGGGGTCATTGTTGTTGGGGAACGTTGCGGAAAACAAAAATTTTCCTACTCGTTTCACCAAGATCCATCTAGGAGTTCATCTAGCAACGAGACATCGGATGCATCTACATACCTTTGTAGATCGCGCATGGAAGCGTTCAAAGAACGGTGATGATGTAGTCGAACACGACGTGATCCAAATCACCGATGACCAAGCGCCGAACGGACGGCACCTCCGCGTTCAACACACGTACGGGACGGGAGACGTCTCCTCCTTCTTGATCCAGCAAGGGGAGAAGGAGAGGTTGAGGAAGATCCAGCAGCACGACGGCGTGGTGGTGGATGCAGGGCGTCACAGTAGCAGGGCTTCGCCTATACTACGAGAGAGACGTAACGGGGAGAGAGGGAGGCGCCAAAGCGTCAGGTATGAAGTCCTCCCCTCTCCTCAACTATATATAGGGGTGCCAAGGGGGGCCGGCCCTAGTAGATGGATCTACTAGGGGGGGCGGCGGCCAGGGTGGGGGGCTTGCCCCCCAAGCAAGGGGGCGCCCCCCCTTTAGGGTTTCCCCCAACCCTAGCCGCATGGGCCCTTGGGGGGTAGCGCCCCAGCCCACTATGGGCTGGGTTCCCTCCCACTTCAGCCCATGGGGCCCCCGGGACAGGTGGCCCCACCCGGTGGACCCCCGGGACCCTTCCGGTGGTCCCGGTACAATACCGGCGACCCCGAAACTTGTCCCGATGGCCGAAACAGCACTTCCTATATATAATTCTTTACCTCCGGAACTCCTCGTGACGTCCGGGATATCATCCGGGACTCCGAACAATATTCGGGTTACTGCATATTCATATCTTCACAACCCTAGCGTCACCGAACCTTAAGTGTGTAGACCCTACGGGTTCGGGAGACAAGCAGACATGACCGAGACGACTCTCCGGTCAATAACCAACAGCGGGATCTGGATACCCATGTTGGCTCCCACATGCTCCACGATGATCTCATCGGATGAACCACGATGTCGAGGATTCAATCAACCCCGTATGCAATTCCCTTTGTCAATCGATATGTTACTTGCCTGAGATTCGATCGTCAGTATCCCAATACCTCGTTCAATCTCGTTACCGGCAAGTCACTTTACTCGTACCGTAATGCATGATCCCGTGACCAGACACTTGGTCACTTTGAGCTCATTATGATGATGCATTACCGAGTGGGCCCAGTGATACCTCTCCGTCATACGGAGTGACAAATCCCAGTCTTGATCCATGTCAACCCAACAGACACTTTCGGAGATACCCGTAGTATACCTTTATAGTCACCCAGTTACGTTGTGACGTTTGGTATACCCAAAGCACTCCTACGGTATCCGGGAGTTACACGATCTCATGGTCTAAGGAAAAGATACTTTGACATTGGAAAACTCTAGCAAACGAACTATACGATCTTGTGCTATGTTTAGGATTGGGTCTTGTCCATCACATCATTCTCCTAATGATGTGATCTCGTTATCAATGACATCCAATGTCCATAGTCAGGAAACCATGACTATCTGTTGATCAACGAGCTAGTCAACTAGAGGCTCACTAGGGACATGTTGGTGTCTGTTATTCACACATGTATTACGATTTCCGGATAACACAATTATAGCATGAATAAAGACAATTATCATGAACAAGGAAATATAATAATAATGCTTTTATTATTGCCTCTAGGGCATATTTCCAACAGTCTCCCACTTGCACTAGAGTCAATAATCTAGTTACATTGTGATGAATCGAACACCCATGGAATTCTGGTGTTGATCATGTTTTGCTCTAGGGAGAGGTTTAGTCAACGGATCCGCTATATTCAGGTCCGTATGTACTTTACAAATCTCTATGTCTCCATCTTGAACATTTTCACGAATGGAGTTGAAGCGACGCTTGATGTGCCTTGTCTTCTTGTGAAACCTGGGCTCCTTGGCAAGTGCAATAGCTCCAGTGTTGTCACAAAAGAGTTTGATTGGCCCCGACACATTGGGTATGACTCCTAGGTCGGTGATGAACTCCTTCACCCATATTGCTTCATGTGCTGCCTCCGAGGCTGCCATGTACTCCGCTTCACATGTAGATCCCGCCACGAAGCTCTGCTTGTAGCTGCACCAGCTTACTGCTCCACCATTCAACATATACACGTATCCGGTTTGTGACTTAGAGTCATCCAGATCTGTGTTGAAGCTAGCGTCGACGTAACCCTTTACGACGAGCTCTTCGTCACCTCCATAAACGAGAAACATTTCCTTAGTCCTTTTCAGGTACTTCAGGATATTCTTGACCGTTGTCCAGTGTTCCTTGCCGGGATTACTTTGGTATCTGCCTACCAAACTTACGGCAAGGTTTACATCAGGTCTGGTACACAGCATGGCATACATAATAGAACCTATGGCTGAGGCATAGGGGATGACACTCATCTCTTCTATTTCTTCTGTCGTGGTCGGACATTGAGCTGAGCTCAATTTCACACCTTGTAATACAGGCAAGAACCCCTTCTTAGACTGATCCATATAGAACTTCTTCAATATCTTATCAAGGTATGTGCTTTGTGAAAGACCTATGAGGCGTCTTGATCTATCTCTATAGATTTTGATGCCTAATATATAAGCAGCTTCTCCAAGGTCCTTCATTGAAAAACTCTTATTCAAGTAGGCCTTGATGCTGTCCAAGAGTTCTATATCATTTCCCATCAATAGTATGTCATCTACATATAATATGAGAAATGCTACAGAGCTCCCACTCACTTTCTTGTAAATGCAGGCTTCTCCATAAGTCTGCGTAAACCCAAACGCTTTGATCATCTCATCAAAGCGAATGTTCCAACTCCGAGATGCTTGCACCAGCCCATAAATCGAGCGTTGGAGCTTTCACACCTTGTCAGCATTCTTAGGATCGACAAAACCTTCCGGCTGCATCATATACAATTCTTCCTTAAGGAAACCATTAAGGAATGCCGTTTTGACGTCCATTTGCCAAATTTCATAATCATAAAATGCGGCAATTGCTAACATGATTCAGACGGACTTCAGCTTCGCTACCGGTGAGAAAGTCTCATCGTAGTCAACCCCTTGAACTTGTCGATAACCCTTACCGACAAGCCGAGCTTTATAGATGGTCACATTACCATCCGCATATGTCTTCTTCTTAAAGATCCATTTATTTTCTATGGCTCGCCGCTCAACGGGCAAGTCAGTCAAAGTCCATAATTCGTTTTCATACATGGATCCTATCTCGGATTTCATGGTTTCTAGCCATTTGTCGGAATCCGGGCCCGCCATCGCTTCTTCATAGTTCGAAGGTTCACCGTTGTCTAACAACATGATTTCCAAGACAGGGTTGCCGTACCACTCTGGTGCGGAACATGTCCTTGTGGACCTTCGAATTTCAGTAGGAGCTTGATCAGAAGTATCTTGATCATTATCATTAACTTCCTCTCTAGTCGGTGCAGGCACCTCAGGAACATTTTCTTGAGTTGCGCCATTTTCCGGTTCAAGAGGTAATACTTCATCAAGCTCTACTTTCCTCCCACTTACTTCTTTCGAGAGAAACTCTTTCTCTAGAAAGAGTCCGTTCTTGGCAACAAAGATCTTGCCTTCGGATCTTAGGTAGAAGGTATACCCAATAGTTTCTTTAGGGTATCCTATGAAGACGCATTTTTCCGACTTGGGTTCGAGCTTCTCAGGTTGAAGTTTCTTGACATAAGCATCGCATCCCCAAACTTTTAGAAACGACAGCTTAGGTTTCTTCCTAAACCATAATTCATACGGTGTCGTCTCGACGGATTTCGACGGAGCCCTATTTAAAGTGAATGCGGCAATCTCTAAAGCATAGCCCCAAAAAGATAGCGGTAAATCGGTAAGAGACATCATAGACCACACCATATCTAATAGAGTGTGATTACGACGTTCGGACACACCGTTACGCTGAGGTGTTCCAGGCGGCGTGAGTTGTGAAACTATTCCACATTTCCTTAAGTGTGTGCCAAATTCGTGACTCAAGTATTCTCCTCCACGATCTGATCGTAGAAACTTGATTTTCCTGTCACGTTGATTTTCAACCTCACTCTGAAATTCTTTGAACTTTTCAAAGGTTTCAGACTTGTGTTTCATTAAGTAGACATACCCATATCTACTCAAGTCATCAGTGAGGGTGAGAACATAACGATAACCACCGCAAGCCTCAACACTCATTGGACCGCACACATCAGTATGTATGATTTCCAATAAGTTGGTTGCTCGCTCCATTGTTCCTGAGAACGGAGTCTTGGTCATTTTACCCATAAGGCATGGTTCGCACGTGTCAAATGATTCATAATCAAGAGACTCCAAAAGTCCATCTGTATGGAGCTTCTTCATGCGTTTGACACCTATGTGACCAAGGCGGCAGTGCCACAAGTATGTGGTACTATCATTATCAACTTTACATCTTTTGGTACTCACACTATGAACATGTGTAGCAATACGCTCGAGATTCATTAAGAATAAACCATTCACCATACGAGCATGACCATAAAACATATCTCTCATATAAATAGAACAACCATTATTCTCAGATTTAAATGAGTAGCCATCTCGAATTAAACGAGATCCTGATACAATGTTCATGCTCAAACTTGGCACTAAATAACAATTATTGAGGTTTATAACTAATCCCGTAGGCAAATGCAGAGGTAGCGTGTCGACGGCGATCACATCGACCTTGGAACCATTCCCGACGCGCATCGTCACCTCGTCCTTTGCCAGTCTCCGTTTATTCCGCAGCTCCTGCTGTGAGTTACAAATATGAGCAACGGCACCGGTATCAAATACCCAAGAGTCACTACGAGTACTGGTAAGGTACACATCAATTACATGTATATCAAATATACCTTTTGTTTTGCCGGCCTTCTTGTCTGCTAAGTATTTAGGGCAGTTCTGCTTCCAGTGACCGCTTCCCTTGCAATAAAAGCACTCAGTCTCGGGCTTGGGTCCATTCTTTGGCTTCTTCCCGGCAGCTTGCTTGCCGGGCGCGGCAACCTCCTTGCCGTCCTTCTTGAAGTTCTTTTTACCCTTGCCTTTCTTGAACTTAGTGGTTTTATTGACCATCAACACTTGATGTTCCTTCTTGACTTCTACCTCTGCTGATTTCAGCATTGAGAACAACTCAGGGATGGTCTTTTGCATCCCCTGCATGTTGAAGTTCATCACAAAGCACTTGTAGCTTGGTGGAAGCGACTGGAGGATTCTGTCAATGACCGCATCATCCGAGAGATTAACTCCCAGCTGAGACAAGCGGTTATGTAACCCAGACATAGTGAGTATGTGCTCACTGACAGAACTATTTTCCTCCATCTTACAGCTGAAGAACTTATCGGAGACTTCATATCTCTCGATCCGGGCATGAGCTTGAAAAACCATTTTCAGCTCTTCAAACATCTCGTATGCTCCATGTCTCTCAAAACGTCTCTAAGATGTAAAGCATGCCGCACTGAACGAGGGAGTAGTCGTCAACACGTGTCTGCCAGGCGTTCATAACGTCTTGGTTCTGTGGGACGGGTGGATCACCTAGCGGTGCTTGTAGGACATAATCTTTCTTGGCAGCTACGAGGATGATCCTCAGGTTCCGGACCCAGTCCGTATAGTTGCTGCCATCGTCTTTCAGCTTGGTTTTCTCTAGGAACGCATTGAAGTTGAGGACTACGTGGGCCATTTGATCTACAAGACATAGTGTAAAATATATTTAGACTAAGTTCATGATAATTAAGTTCATCTAATCAAATTATTAATGAACTCCCACTTAGATTAGACATCCCTCTAGTCATCTAAGTATTACATGATCCGGGTTAACTAGACCGTGTCCGATCATCACGTGAGACGGACTAGTCAACGTCGGTGAACATCTTCATGTTGATCGTATCTTCTATACGACTCATGCTCGACCTTTCGGTCTTCTGTGTTCCGAGGCCATGTCTATACTTGCTAGGCTCGTCAAGTTAACCCTAAGTGTTTTGCATGTGTTCCGAGGCCATGTCTGTACATGCTAGGCTCGTCAACACCCGTTGTATGTGAACGTAAGGATCCATCACACCCGATCATCACGGCGTGCTTAGAAACGACGAACTTTAGCAACGGTGCACAGTTAGGGGGGAACACTTCTTGAAATTGTTATGAGGGATCATCTTATTTACTACCGTCGTTCTAAGTAAACAAGATGCAAAAAACATGATAAACATCACATGCAATCAAATAATAGACGTGACATGATATGGCCAATATCACATAGCTCCTTTGATCTCCATCTTGGGGCTCCATGATCATCTTGTCACCGGCTTGACACCATGATCTCCATCATCATGATCTCCATCATCGTGTCTCCATGAAGTTGCTCGCCAACTATTACTTCTACTACTATGGCTAACGCGTTTAGCAATAAAGTAAAGTAATTTACATGGCGTTTCTCAATGACACGCAGGTCATATAAAAGAATAAAGACAACTCCTATGGCTCCTGCTGGTTGTCATACTCATCGACATGCAAGTCGTGAATCCTATTACAATAGCATGAACATCTCATACATCACATATAGATCATTCATCATTCATCACAACTTTGGCCATATCATATCACAAACCACTTGCTGCAAAAACAAGTTAGACGTCCTCTAATTGTTGTTGCAGGTTTTACGTGGCTGAATTGGGGTTCTAGCAAGAACGTCTTCTTACCTACGTTAAATCCACAACGTGATTTGTCAACTTCTATTTACCCTTCATAAGGACCCTGTTCATCGAATCCGCTCCAACTAAAGTGGGAGAGACAGACACCCGCCAGCCACCTTATGCAACTAGTGCATGTTAGTCGGTGGAACTGGTCTCACGTAAGCGTACGTGTAAGGTTGGTCCGGGCCGCTTCATCCCACAATACCGCTGAAGCGAGAAAAGACTAGTAACGGCAAGAAAGTTGACAAATCTACGCCCACAACAAATTGTGTTCTACTCGCGCAAGAAGAACTACGCATAGACCTAGCTCATGATGCCACTGTTGGGGAACGTTGCAGAAAACAAAAAATTTCCTACTCATTTCACCAAGATCCATCTAGGAGTTCATCTAGCAACGAGCCATCGGATGCATCTACATACCTTTGTAGATCGCGCACGGAAGCGTTCAAAGACCGGTGATGATGTAGTCGAACACGACGTGATCCAAATCACCGATGACCAAGCGCCGAACGGACGGCACCTCCGCGTTCAACACACGTACGGGACGGGAGACGTCTCCTCCTTCTTGATCCAGCAAGGGGAGGAGGAGAGGTTGATGAAGATCCAGCAGCACGACGGCGTGGTGGTGGATGCAGGGCGTCACAGTAGCAGGGCTTCGCCTATACTACGAGGGAGAGACGTAACGGGGAAGAGGGAGGCGCCAAAGCTCAGGTATGAAGTCCCTCCCTCTCCTCAACTATATATAGGGGTGCCAAGGGGGGGCGCCGGCCCTAGTAGATGGCATCTACTAGGGGGGGCGGCGGCCTAGGGTGGGGGGCTTGCCCCCCAAGCAAGGGGGCGCCCCCCTTTAGGGTTTCCCCCAACCCTAGCCGCATGGGCCCTTGGGGGGTGGCGCCCCAGCCCACTATGGGCTGGGTTCCCTCCCACTTCAGCCCATGGGGCCCCCGGGACAGGTGGCCCCACCCGGTGGACCCCCGGGACCCTTCCGGTGGTCCCGGTACAATACCGGCGACCCCGAAACTTGTCCCGATGGCCGAAACAGCACTTCCTATATATAATTCTTTACCTCCGGAACTCCTCGTGACGTCTGGGATCTCATCCGGGACTCCGAACAATATTCGGGTTACTGCATATTCATATCTTCACAACCCTAGCGTCACCGAACCTTAAGTGTGTAGACCCTACGGGTTCAGGAGACAAGCAGACATGACCGAGACGACTCTCCGGTCAATAACCAACAGCGGGATCTGGATACCCATGTTGGCTCCCACATGCTCCACGATGATCTCATCGGATGAACCACGATGTCGAGGATTCAATCAACCCCGTATGCAATTCCCTTTGTCAATCGATATGTTACTTGCCTGAGATTCGATCGTCGGTATCCCAATACCTCGTTCAATCTCGTTACCGGCAAGTCACTTTACTCGTACCGTAATGCATGATCCCGTGACCAGACACTTGGTCACTTTGAGCTCATTATGATGATGCATTACCGAGTGGGCCCGGTGATACCTCTCCGTCATACGGAGTGACAAATACCAGTCTTGATCCGTGTCAACCCAACAGACACTTTCGGAGATACCCGTAGTATACCTTTATAGTCACCCAGTTATGTTGTGACGTTTGGTATACCCAAAGCACTCCTACGGTATCCGGGAGTTACACGATCTCATGGTCTAAGGAAAAGATACTTTGACATTGGAAAACTCTAGCAAACGAACTATACGATCTTGTGCTATGTTTAGGATTGGGTCTTGTCCATCACATCATTCTCCTAATGATGTGATCTCGTTATCAATGACATCCAATGTCCATAGTCAGGAAACCATGACTATCTGTTGATCAACGAGCTAGTCAACTAGAGGCTCACTAGGGACATGTTGGTGTCTGTTATTCACACATGTATTACGATTTCCGGATAACACAATTATAGCATGAATAAAGACAATTATCATGAACAAGGAAATATAATAATAATGCTTTTATTATTGCCTCTAGGGCATATTTCCAATAGTTGTCGCAGTCCAGTCTGCCGCCTGGTTGGATATAGGGGGACTGGATCTGCTCCACCGTCATGCAGGAAGATTTGGAGAGGCTCGCCGAGGACGGTATGATTGTTGACAAATCTTGGAGGTTGCTGGAGGGGGAATCCGAGCCCCAGCCGTGCGAGGGTGAGTGTGTCCTCCTCACCACCCATGTCGATCGAGGTTTTTCTCTTCCCCCGCATCCGTTCTTTCGGGGTTTCTTGAACTTTTTCAGTGCCCAGATTCACCATTCCCCCCAACACAATCACATATCTTGCTGGTACATCTCTTTGTGCACAAACTTTCTGGGCTGCCAACCACACTTGGGTCTGTTCAAGCACATGTTTACTTGCCGTTCTCAAACGGTGAAGAAAGCAAATCTGACTGACGAAAAGACGCATGTGATCCAGATGTGCGGGGGTTTAGGGATTCAAACTAAGGGGTAGAAGCACTTTTCCTTCCATGACCCTTCCCGAGTCAGTCCGAGGATGGCAGTCGACCTGGTTCTACTCCAAAGACATCCCGACTCCTGGTCAGTCGACCGGTCTTCCCCCTTTCACTATGGAGAGACTCTGCCAACCTTCTTCACTGATTGTGACCCCAGAGGAGAAAGGCGGGGTGTCCCTTTTAGTCGACCAAGTCATTAATTTAGTCCGGGAGGGTGTGACTGGCATGGATCTGTTGGAGGTGTTCCTCAGTCGACGTATCCAGCCTCTCCAAGCCCATGATTATCCAATGTGGATGTACTCAGGCCCTGGATACACCGCTCCGGTCCACCTAGAGGAGGTCACCTAGGAGACGGTGGCTCAGTGGCTGTAGAGCGTTATTGGGAACAAAGATAACCCCAGGGGTCCAGGAGGGTTCCGCCATTCGATGCCAAACATGAGCCGAAAGAGGTCAGGCTCAAAATACCGAGTGTTTTATTCTTTTGATCTGCAATTGTGTCCCGAATCCAACTGATACTTGCAGCTTATGTCTTGTAGATTTATACCAAGATGTATTCGATGCCAAACGGAGATCAGCTCCAAGAGGGAGCGGAGAGCGACGCTGACAACGCCAAATGGGAGTATGCAGACGACAGTGACGAGGACGATGAGGACTCGAGCAGCGGCGATGAGGTTGACTCGCCACCTCGCTCAGAGCATCATTCCAAACAGTCGCAGGACCCTGCGGGCGGGCGTGGCAAGACAGCTCCACCAGGTATGAAAGTTCCGAAGCGCACCCGGACCTCGACTCCACAGCCATCGAAGAAGGCCGCGAAGCAGCCCAAGGTTGTCCCACTGAAGCCCCGGAAGGCCTCGCCCAAGATCAAGGTGGATGTTCATGTTGCCTCTACATAAGTGTTTTGTTTCTTCTCTTTGTCTTCCGTGTTGTTGTCGACTCATGCGCTTGCTCGACCAAGTGGATTCCGAAGCATTTAGTGTTGCGACTTCTGCAACATCCATGGAAGTCGACAAGGAGCGTGGTGATGCAGAGACTGCAGACACGGCTACCTCTCGGGCGGGTATGATACCATAGCCACATTTATGTCCTATCAATTGCTTCTTTGGTCGATTGGGTTGTTACTATCGAGTGTTTGTAGCACCACATGTTATCCAGCTTCCTGACGATGATAATGAGGACGTGCCCCGAAAGAACACCGGGAGGGGAGGCAGAACTTTGATAAAGAGGACTTCATGCTCAGCATCAGAGCCTGTGGTCCAACAACTTGATGACCCAGTACAGACACTCTTTTGTGACCCTCTGTCGACTGGTCAACCCTCGGCGTCGACTGCTCAGGAAGCTGCCCCGATCATGCAAGTTCAAGCTTTAGCTCCACCGGCCACGTCATCAGGTCCATCATCTCCTTTATTTGTTACTCACCATGTCCCAGAAGACCAAGTAGGAGCTGCCAAGGAGGCCATGATCCAAGTAGGTGTAATCATGGACCAACTGAAAGTGGTGTATGACAACAACAATGCTGCCTATGATGCCAGCGCTGCCCTCCAAGCCAATGTCCGAGTAAGTGCGATTGTAAGTTGATTTCCGATTGGCTCTCAGCTTGACTTTTGCTCTGTTAGGATATGCTATCTGAAAACTGCTGCTTTTATATTCGTAAGATGTCCGTGGATGAGCGTTTTGAAACCTTATGTGCATCTATCATGATTTTGCATCTTGCATCTGTTCACCCACTGGGTGTTTGTCTTTTGCATTGTAGCTCTTTCACTTGAGTCGACCAGGTCGTGTCGAGTGAACCCTTGAACCAGTGGGGGCACGCTGAGTGCACCCACTGGGTGTAGTCCCCGAGACCGTCGTTGAATGTTTGATTCGGTGGGGGTCTTTGCGAAATGTTTGTTTTTAGTACTTCCACTCGGTTTAGACAGGTCGTGTCAAGTGGGAACCGAATCAGTGGGGGCACGCTAAGTGCACCCATTCGGTGTAGTTCCCGAGACCGCGGTCGACTGCGGGCAGTCGGTGGTGGTCTGAGATCATATGTTGTTGTTCTTGTTGTGTTTTTTACTCCTTCCACTCATGCTGGGCGGACCATGCTAAGTGGGAAATCAAACCAATGGGGGAACGCCAAGTGCACCCACTAGGTGTAGTCCCCAAGACAGCTGTTGAATGTTTGATTCGACCGTAGTATTAGAACTCCTTTTGTCATACTAATCCGACCTTGTATCTTATCACTCAGAAGTGACTGATCCTTGTTTCTGTCTATTGACATGTCTTGTTGTTGATTGTAGAAATCTTGTGAACTTGGAACCAAATTTTCCGATCTGGAGAAGAAGCAGATCGAACTCAACCTTGATCTGGAATTGGCCAAGAATAACCTGAAGAAAGCCCAGGATGAAGCTGCTGCCATGGGAGGTAACAATTTGCCGACTGCTTGCCTTATGATCTTTTTCCTTTCATCCTTTGAACCAAGTGATTCCACTCGAACAGATGTGCGTAGTGAAAACCATCAACTCC
The DNA here is from genome assembly GCF_003073215.2 of Triticum urartu. Lineage (NCBI taxonomy): Eukaryota > Viridiplantae > Streptophyta > Magnoliopsida > Poales > Poaceae > Triticum > Triticum urartu. The sequence continues at coordinate 470,407,932 of NC_053023.1, forward strand.
AAGCTCGTCTGAAGAATGTTATTTCTCTAGACAAAATGAAGCAGGCTCTAGAGTAGAAGGACCTTGACCTTGCAGCGGTGCAGAAGACGACGCAGGAGAAAACGGAAGTTGCTTACAAGAAGTTGGCTTTAGTCGGAAAGTTAGAAGAAGAGAACACAAAGTTGAGAACCGTCGTTGATCAAGCAAAGAAGGAAGTCATGCAGCTGAAGGAGGAGAAGGTGGCCTTGGCGGACAAAGTTGAAGTTCTCACTCGGAAGAGAGATGAACTGGAAACTTATCTGGGAGGTCTTGCCAAGAAGATGTTCCTCATGCTTGAAGGTACTTTTCTTTATCCGGCTAACTGCAGAGAACTTTCCCATTAAGTTACTGTCACTTCAACACTTTTTTGTGTACATAGAATTCTGTCAGAACTTTGAGGAAGAAACTGGGCGGATCGAGACAGGCCTGGACCCCATCAACTCTCCCATCAAGGACGAAGCTGCAATGAACGTGTTGCGACTGGAATCTCGTCTTGCCAGTGTCTTGGATTACATCGCTCGACTGAAGGTCGCGCTGTCCCAGATAGACAAGGAGTTATGGCCAGGGGATGTGCTTCTGAATGACCTCGAGTCACTGATGACTCAACTCAACAACATCCCGGACAAAGTGCAGGCATGGAAGAAGTCAGCTACCCGATGCGGTGCTGATGTGGCTTTGTCTCTCGTCCCTGTTCATTGTAAGGAAGTTAAAGAAGAGAAGCTGGCAGCTCTTAAGGTTGCCAACACCAAGAAGCTTCAATTAAAATCCTTCATGGAGGCATTCATCGACGCAACTACTCATATTGTAGATGACATCGACCTGGACAGTTTCGTCAAGCCAACAAGTCCTCCTCCCGCCGAGTGAAAAACTTGACAACTTAACTTTATTTGCCTCGGAATTCCGAGTGATGTTGTAATCATTAAACTCTTTCAGGCTTGATGTCCGAGTACTTCCGGTGGAGGTTCTGAACCCTCATGGATTTATCCAAACTTGGTTGCTTCTTTTGAATGTAGTTGCTTTGTCTTTATTATCTTCAGATTTCTTGACTCTGGCGAATTTAGAATCGTAGTTGAATCTCTGAGCGGGAAGATTGCTCCCCACTCGGAGTAGACGTTGTACTTGTGGCGCAGCTCCGAGCGCAATGATATGTTGTACTTGTGGCGCAGCTCCGAGTGCAACTATACATTGCACTTGTGGCACAACTCAGAGTGCAACCGTACATTGTACTTGTGGCGCAACTTAGAGAGTGCGGCTGAACTTCCGAGTGAGAAGATTGTTCTCCACTCAGAATATGTTTTGTAGCTTACATGAGTACAGGATCATAGCTAAGCCCCCGAGTGAGAGGGTTGCTCTTCACTCGGAGTGTTTTTGAAACTTAGGCGAGTACGGGATCACAGCTAAGCCCCGGAGTGGGAGGATTGCTCTCCACTCAGAGTTGTTTTTGTAACTTAGGCAAATCTGGTTTGCAGCTAAGCCCCCGAGTGGGAGGATTGCTCTCCACTTGGAGTAGTTTTTGTAACTTAGGCGAATCTACTTCACAGCTAAGCCCCCGAGTGGGAGGATCGCTCTCCACTCGGAGTAGTTTTTGTAACTTAGGCGAATCTGGTTCGCAGCTAAGCCCCCGAGTGGGAGGATTGCTCACCACTCGGAGTAGTTTTTGTAACTTAGGCGAATCTGGTTCGCGACTAAGCCCCCGAGTGGCAGGATTGCTTTCCACTCGAAGTAGTTTTTGTAACTTAGGCGAATGTGGTTCGTAGCTAAGCCCCTGAGTGGGGGGATTTCTCTCCACTTGGAGTAGTTTTTGAAACTTAGGCGAATCCAGTTCGCAGCTAAGCTTCCAAGTGGGAGGATTGCTCTCCACTCGGAGTAGTTTTTGAAACTTAGGCGAATCTGGTTCGCAGCTAAGCCTCCGAGTGGGAGGATTGTTCTCCACTCGGAGTAGTTTTTGTAACTTAGGCGAATCTGGTTCACAGATAAGCCCCCGAGTGGGAGGATTGCTCTCCACTCAGAGTAGTTTTTGAAACTTAGGTGAGTACGGGATCGCAGCTAAGCCCCCGAGTGAGAGGGTTGCTCTTCACTCAGAGTGTTTTTGGAACTTAGGCGAGTACGGGATCGCGTCTAAGCCCCCGAGTGAGAGGGTTGCTCTTCACTCGGAGTGTTTTTTGAAACTTAGGCGAATCGGGTTCGCGGCTAAGCCACCCACTGGGGGATTTGAACACACATTATTATGTGAAAACAATCATTTAGGATACTGCAAAAATCATGTCTTTGATAAGCAAACTAAAGGATTCTTATTACAGCTCGTCGATCCGAGTGTTTAGGTATAAAAACGGCGGAGCACATCCGCATTCCATGAGCGTGGCTCGTCTTCTTTCTTGGCTACGTTGTAGAGGTGATACACCCCATTGTGGAGCACCTTGGTGATGATGAAGGGACCTTCCCAGGCCGGAGTGAGCTTGTGAGGCCGTTTCTGGTGCACTCGGAGCACAAGGTCTCCTTCTTGAAATGCTCGGCCTTTGACATTTCGGGCATGGAATCGGCGCACTTCTTGTAGATAGATGGTCGACCGGATCAAAGCCATTTCTCATTCCTCCTCTAGGAGATCAACTGATTCTGACGTGCCTGTTCTGATTCAGCTTCTGAGAAGAGTTCCACTCGAGGGGCATTGTGCGGCAAATCACTCGGAAGTACAACTTCAGCACCATACACCATGAACAGAGGGGTTCGATCAGTCGACCGATTGGGAGTCGTTCCCAATCCCCACAGGATAGATGGCAACTCAGTCACCCAAGCTCTAGCCGTGTGCTTGAGGTCGCGCATCAATCGTGGTTTCAGCCCTTGTAGGATCAAGCCATTCGCTCTTTCCACCTGCCCATTCGATTGCGGGTGCGCAATGGAAGCGTAATCGACCCGAGTGCCTTGGGAAGCGTAGAATGCTCTGACTCATCAGAATCAAAGTTGGAGCCATTATCTGTGATAAGGTTGTGAGGGACTCCATATCGGAATATCAGCTATTTGATGAAACTAATGGCAGTGCTTGAGTCGAGACTCTTGATAGGCTTGGCCTTGATCCATTTGGTGACTTGTCAACTACTACAAGCAAATGAGTGAAACCTCTTTTGTCGGTCTTGAAAGGTCCAACCATGTACAACCCCCAAACTGCAAATGGCCAGAAGAGTGGAATAGTCTTCAAGTTAGATGCAGGTTTGTGAGACATGTTTGAGTAAAACTGGTAGCCTTCACACTTATCGACTATATCCTTAGCCATCTCATTCGCACGCGGCCAATAAAATCCCGCTAGGTATGCTTTTGCCACGATGGCCCGAGAAGACACGTGGTGACCACAGGTCCTCGAGAGAATCTCATTTAAGACCAGTCGACCTTCTTCTGGAGAGATGCAACACTGAGCCACTCCGGTAACACTGTCTTTGTAAAGATGTCCACTTATCACCGTGACGGCTTTGGATCTGCAGACGATCTGGTGGGCCTCATGTTCATCCTCTGGGAACTAATAACACCCTCGGCTAGCCATATACTCCGCTCCATGTGAGCTCACTAACATAGGTAACCTAAGGGCTACGGTTGGCAATTTAAACTTGTCCACAAATCCCCTTGATATGTATGAATGCGATGCGCCAGTGTCAAAAAGGACAAGGGCTGTAAATGACTTAATCAAAAACTTACCAATAACTGTGTCAGGCTGCTCTTCAACTTACTCCATGTTGACGTGATTCACCTGACCTCTGGTGAAGGGATTTGGCTTCTTTCCTGAGCTTCCATTGCCATTGCCATTCTTTGCTTCAGGACGCTCGGTGGCGTAGTGCACGGTCTTCCCGCACTTGAAACAAGTAATGTGACTTAGATCCCTTTTGGCGGGTGTCGCGGGGTTGGAACGACTCTGACTGTTGTTTCCTCCACTCCCATTACCATTCTTTGGGCCGATGTGGTTATGTGTATTCCCTCCATTGTGAGAATGGCCTCCATGGTTATGTCCTCCATGGGTATGATGAGTGTGTCCTCCCGAGTACGAAGAATAGCGGGGCTTCTACTGAGCTCCAGAGTTGTACTTCCCCTGTCCATACTTCCGCTTGCGGTTCTCTATCTACTGCTGCTTGCCTTCAATCATGAGGGCCCTGTCTACCAGCTCCTGGTAGTTGGTGAATGTTGCCACCATCAACTGCATAACTAGCTCATCATCCAGTCCTCCAAGAAACTTCTCCTACTTCACGACATCTGTGGCCACATCATCTGGGGCATAGCATGCTAACTTGCTGAACTCATCCACGTACTGTGCCACAGTATGATTCCCCTGGCCTAAGGTGCGGAACTCACGCTTCTTCATACTCATGGCTCCAGCTGAGACATGTGCGGTGTGGAAGGCCTGCTGAAACTGATCCCAAGTAACATTGGCCACGGGGAAAGTGGCGGTGTAGTTCTCCCACCATGAGGCTGCGGGTCCATCCAGTTGATGTGTGGCAAAGTGCACCTTCTTAGCATCAGTGCAACCGGCGGTGGTCAGCTCCCTTCCAATCTTGCAGAGCCGGTCATCAGCAACAATCGGCTCCGTGCTGCTAGAGAACACCGGCAGATTCAACCTTAGGAAACGGGCTAGGTTGTCAACTAGGGCTGGTGGCGGTGGGTTGTTATTGTTGCCTTGGTTCTGGACGAGCAACTACATCAAGGCATTCTGCTGTTGGATCAAGTGGGTGAGCTCCGGCGGTAAAACGAATCTGGGGTCACGTCTTGGAGGCATCTGATAGGTTAGAGGGGTGAGAATAGAATAGAATAGGTATAATGAGAGATTCCACTACCCATATGCATATGAGACAAACATCTTCAATTCACACCACTCAATTCAAACAAGACTCATACAATCGATCTAAGCTACTATTACAAAATCTCACGAATGATTTATAACTACTTGGAAGAATACTAATAGTAATATGGTGGTCGACTAGAAATTTTGGTCGGTGGAAGACTCCATAATATCCGCTTCAGCTTCGTCTTCAAAATCATCACTGTCCTCATCATCGTTGTCGGGGTCTGTGTCTGTGTCAGCTAGTATGATGTAGTCTTCAGAATGAATGTCCACTTCAGGTTCGGGCTTCGCCACGGGTATTCCTAGCTTCCTCTTCAGGTCTTCATTCTGCTCCAGTAGCACAACAATTTCCTCTTCGTATCCATCGCGTGTTGCCTTGAGTTCCTCTTACAGCTCTATATTCCGGGTCATCACCTTCTTGGTATCTATCATGTTAGCGCACATCTGATTCCCATAACGACGAATGTGCTGGTTCAACTCATGTGTGTAGGTTGCAATAGATCTATCCTTCCTGGTGCGAATCATCTCCCATTGCTCATCTCGGTGTCCACATATCTGATAGATGGTGTCTTTAAGATCCTTGTTGTATACCTCGCCTATGCGTCCAATGGTGATGTGGGCGGCCATGCTCTTTCCTAAACTCCAAGTTGGTGCATCAAAAGAAAACTTGATGGGCTCGGTAATTGGTGTAGAAGTCCTTCCTGGAACACGAACTTGAATTGTCTAGTGCTCCTCTTCTGGCAAAGTTGCGATGAAGGTTCCGATGAAGCTTGGTATGCCGATGTTCAGGTACCTAGTGACTTCCTTCAAGTGTCGTCTGAAAGGGGTGTCATCATCCGGTTGAGTGTAACTTGTTCCTTGGGTCCGACATCTATAGTGTAGAAATAGAGAAGAGTTCGAAATGAGTAGAGAAGAGTATCATGTGGCTTTTCCTAGTGGTCGCATCCTACAGTCAGCGTGTGCTCTGATACCATCTTGTAGCGACCCGACCCGAATGGATCGAAGTCTTTGTGCTTAAGTGTCATCCCTGAATCGGTATTGCTGACACACACCGTACTCGAGGATTTATAACAGAGTTCAATCACACACTTATTACATCGAGAGTCTCATAAAGAGTACTTATTACAATAATATGGATGAAGGCCATCTAAGCAAAATAACTACGGAAGCTTCGAAGGTAAATGAGTCCATCCAACTCTACGACAAAACTGAGTGCATGACAATGACCTATCGCACCTTACTCTTCGTCTAAAAATTCTGCAACATGAGACGTTGCAGCCATGTAGGTCAGCACAAGGAATATGCTAGCAAGATCACACTATAGAGGAATGTTGAAATAATAGCTATCACAACATGCATATTTGGCTGGTGGAGGCTCTAAGTTTAGCATTTGCATAAAAGCTAATTTTTCCCTACAACAAATGAATAGATTTTATTTAACTACCAAGTTTATGCCATTATTGAGAAGGTTCCTGATACGTCTCCAACGTATCTACTTTTTCTCATGCTTTTCCTCTTGTTTTGGACTATAATTTGCATGATTTGAATGAAACTAACCCCGGACTGACGTTGTTTTCAGTAGAACTACCATGGTGTTGTTTTGTGCAGAAATAAAAGTTCTCGGAATGGAACGAAAATTTACGAGGAATTTTTATATCAATAATAATAATTACTGGAGCCAAGACCCACAAGAAAGGGCCCCCTGGGTGGGCACAACCCACCAGGGTGCGCCCCCCTCTCCTAGCGCGCCCAGGTGGGTTGTACCCACCTGGTGGCCCGGCAGACGACCCCCCTGATACTGTAAAATCACATATTTCCAGAAAAAATCAGGGAGAAAGAATTATCGCGGTCCACGAGACAGAGCCACCGCCAAGCTATGTTCTTCCTCGGGAGGGCAGATCTCGAGTCCATTTGGGGCTCTGAAGAGGGGGATCTTCGTTCTTCGTCATCACCAACCCTTCTCCATCGCCAATTCCATGATGGTCCCCACCGGGAGTGAGTAATTCCTTCGTAGGCTCGCTGGTCGGTGAGGAGTTGGATGAGATTCATCATGTAATCGAGTTAGTTTTGATAGGGCCTGATCCTTAGTATCCACTATGTTCTTAGATTGATATTTCTATGACTTTGCCATGCTTAATGCTTGTCACTTTGGGCCCGGGTGCCATGATTTCATATCTGAACCGTTTATGTTATCATCATTATATCCATGTTCTAGATCCGATCTTGCAAGTTATAGTCACCTACTACGGTTATGATCCGACAACCCCGGAGTGACAACAACCGGGCCCACTCTCGGTGATGACCATAGTTTGAGGAGTTCATGTATTCACTATGTGTTAATGCTTTGTTCTGGTTCTCTATTAAAAGGAGGCCTTAATATCCCTTAGTTTCCAATATGGACCCCGCTGCCATGGGGGGGGGTAGGACAAAAGATGTCACGCGAGTTCTTTTAATAAAGCACGTATGACTATTTACGGAATACATGCCTACATTATATCGATGAACTGGAGCTAGTGCCGTATCGCCCTAGGTTATAACTATCTCATGATGAATATCATCCAACAAATCACCGATCCAATACCTACAAACTTTTTATTATTGTTTTTGCTAAGTTACTACTGCTATCATCACTATTACACTTGCTACAAAATTACTGCTATCACTGTTACTGTAACTATTGCTGGTGTCACTACTATCAAAACTATCAAACTACTTTGCTGCTGATCACTTTGCTGCTGATAATTAATCTACAGGTGTGGTTGAATTTACAACTCAGCTGCTAATTCCTTCAAATATTCTTTGACTCCCCTTGTGTCGAATCTACAAATTTGGGTTGAATACTCTACCCTCGAAAACTGTTGCGATCCCCTATACTTGTGGGTTATCAAGAATTTTTCTGGCGCCGTTGCCGGGGAGCATATCTATATTTGTTGAGTCGCTTAGGATTATTATCATATTATCACTATGAAGAATCTGAAGGATCCAAAGACTAGGATATTTCCCTCAAGGACGAGGAGAGGTAAGGAAATGCCATCCAGTTCTGCTTTAGATTTACCTTCTGTTATGAATAAACTTGCAACACCACCACATCCTATTAATTCTGATATGTCGCAAGTTATTGATGATGCTACTTCTACTATGAATGATGCTTATGATGATGCTAGTACCTTGCTTGACAATGATGATGTGCCACTTGGTGAATTTCTTGATAAACAAATTGCTAGAGTTATACAACATGATGCTGTTGAATCTGATGATGAGCTTGAAACTGAAACTCATGAAACACCTACTAGAACTAGCCTTCCTAGATATGAATTGCCTAAGGTACCAGAAGGTTGTGTTATGAGTGAAGAAGCGACTAGAGATATTCTTGCTTGCAATGATAGAGATGATCTAGAGAAATTACTACACAAGTATAAAGAAAAATCTCTGAATGCTAGAATGAAATGTGATCCTAAGTTTTCTACTTCACCTATCTTTATTGATGACAAGGATTATGAATTCTCTGTCGACCCAGAGCTAATTACTCTGGTTGAATCTAATCCTTTCCATGGTTATGAAACTGAAATTGTTGTGGCACATCTTACTAAGTTGAATGATATAGCCACCCTTTTTTACTCATGATGAGAAAACTTATTATTACTTTATTTGCAAATTATTTCCTTTCTCATTAAAGGGTGATGCTAAAGATTGGTACAATACTCTTGCTCCTGGTTGTGTGCGTAGTCCCCACGATATGATTTATTACTTCTTTGAAAAAATATTTTCTTGCTCATATGAAAGAAGTGGCCTTACAAGAAATATTTAACTTTGTGCAAAGTAAAGAAGAGAGTCTCCCACAAGCTTCGGGGAGGATTTGCCAGTTCCTTAATGCTTTGCCTGATCATCCTCTTAACAAAGATGAAATACTTGATATCTTCTATAATGGACTAATCGATGCTTCTAGGGACTTCCTAGATAGTTGTGCTGGTTGTGTTTTCAGGGAACGAACTGTTGGTCAAGCTGAAGAATTATTGAATAACATGTTGAAAAATTATGATGATTGGACTATTCCTGAACCACCGCCTAAACCCACTCCAAAGAAGAGGGGTATATTATATTTCAGTCCCGAAGATATGCAAGAGGCAAAGAAATCTATGAAGGAAAAGGGTATTAAAGCTGAGGATGTTAAAAATTTACCTCCTATTAAAGAAATACATGGGCTTAATACACCACCAATTCCTAAGGTGGTAGAGATAAATTCTCTAATGAAATTAAATGATAATGACAATCCTCACAATATGCATCCTAGCCAATGCCTTTATGAGTTTAAAAACTATATTAGAAAACAAGATAACTTCAATGCAAATGTTATGAAACAATTGAAATATAATTTTGATATGATTGCTCGCTTGAGTGACTTATTATTTAGAATATCAAATGATGTTAGACGTGTTGGAAAACATGCTTCTATGGTTCAAACTCAATTAGAACAAGTTGCTAAATCTCAAAGGGAACTGCTTGATGAAATGAATCATAATATGCATGACTTTGCTGTTAGAGTTGCAGCTAGAGGAGGTAACATGACTCAGGAACCACTTTATCTTGAGGGACACCCTAAAAGAATAGAACAAGATTCACAAAGATCTAACATTAGTGCACCTAGTCCTTCTAGGAAGAAAAATAAAAAGAAACATGATAGGACTTTGCACACTTCTAGTGAACCTGAAATAGAAAAACCTCGCGATAATGAAAATGAAGTTTCTATCTCAGATACTGAAACTCAATCTGGTAATGAACACTCACCTAATGATAATGAAAAAGTTAATGATGAGGTTCATGAAGACTCTCAACCAACCAATGATAAAGAACCAGACAATGATGTTGAGATAGAACCACATGTTGATCTTGATAATCCACAAGCTAAAAATAAAAGATATGACAAAAGAGACTTTGTTGCTAGAAAACACGGTAAAGAAAGAGAACCATGGGTTCAAAAACCTATGCATTTTCCACCCAAGTCAACTAAAAAGAATGATGATGAAGAATTTGAATGCTTTGCTGAAATGATGAGGCCAGTCTTTTTGCGTACTCGCTTGACTGATATCTTGAAAATGCCTCCTTATGCAAAGTATATGAAAGACATCATCACAAAAAAGAGAAAAATACCGGAAGCTGAAATCTCCACTATGCTTGCTAATTACACTTTTAAAGATGGAGTACCCAAAAAACTTAGAGATCCGGGAATACCAACTATACCTTGCTCTATCAAAAAGAATTATGTGAAAACTGCTTTGTGTGATTTAGGAGCTGGTGTTAGTGTTATGCCTTTCTCTTTATGTAAAAGACTTGACTTGAATAAACTCACATCTACTGAAATATCTTTGCAAATGGCTGATAAATCAACTGCCATACCTATCAGTATCTGTGAGGATGTGCCCATTGTTGTTTCTAATGTTACTATTTTGACTGACTTTGTTAAACTTGAGATGCCCGAGGACGACAACAAGTCGATTATACTTGGTAGACCCTTCTTAAATACTGCAGGGGCTGTTATTGATTGCAATAAAAGCGAGATCACTTTTCATATTAATGGCAATGAGAATACGGTGCACTTTCCGAAGAAACAATTGCAAGTGAATGTATCAATGTTATTGAAAAATCTCCTACAATCACTATTGGAAGTTTTAGAATACCTCTACCTACTATCAAAAAGAAATATGAAATGCTTATTGTTTGGGAAATGCATATCCCCATTGAGGCAACTTAGTGATTTACAAAAGTTCTTTGGTTTCATGCTAATCGAAAGGGGTTGTTAATAAGACTTGATCAACCTTATTAATGGATCATTTTTGAATGGTATGAAGTTGATGAATTTAGTAAGCACTACTTTCTATTCCTACTTTTTATTCTCTGTTTTTATTAGTTAAATAAAATAAAATACCATGTTTTATCTATTTTATGAATTTCCCGTGCAATAAAAAATGACCCAAAAATAAAAGTTCTCATAATGCCCTGAAAATTTTACACGATTTTTTCTGAATATTTGAGAATTTTTGGTGCAATAAACATCACAGGGAGGTGCACCAGGTGGGCACAACCCACCTAGGCGCACCAGCACCCCAAGCGCGCCCTGGTGGGTTGTGGTCCCCACGTGGGCCCTCTCACTTATCTCTTTAGCCCACATCATCACTTACCTATAGAAAAAAAAATCCCCATTGCTCTCTCTCCCGTGTTCTTGAGCTCAAACCCACAGATTTCGATCTCTTTGCTCGAAGCTCCCTTTCAGAAACTGTTTCGGGGGATTGTTGCTTGGTATGTGACTCCACCATTTGTCCAGTTAGTTTTTGTTTTAGTGGCTTATACTTTGAATAATTAGCTACTCTTGGTGCTGCTGTAGATGTGCTTGCATGTTGAATTCTTAGTGTTCTAAGTAGTTTGAATGCTTGCTATGGCTTCTATGTATCCCTATGAGTAGTTGCTATCAATATTACAAAGTTTTGTTGACAATTTTTTGTCACTCCAAAAATTTTATTTTTGGAAAATTATACGCGGACATGAATATCTTCAGGAAGTTTGGCTCTAAGAAGAACTCCAAGGGTGTTATTGGGGAATCTTGTGACACTGATCTCCACCATCGGAGGTTGGCGGATGTACGGCCGTGCGAATGGCCGCACACCCCATTCCTGCAAGAGGCTGGAATTCTCGAGGAGTTCACGCAATATATTGCCAACGCCGGCCTCACCGACTTCATCGCAGAAGAGTGTGACCGGCACCAAATCCTCACAAACATCTTTGTTGAGAGCTTTACTTTCTTGCCTAGAAATAATCCTCCTGAAGTGAGCTTTGATTTATATGCTAAAAACCATCAGATACCACTTACTGAGTTTTGTGACATATGCATGATCCCGTCTGATGGGAGCTTGGCTGAGCCTAGGTCGGTCGAGTTTGAGGTCTTTTATCGCACTCTGACAGTGGGTGATGAGAGAGGAGTGTCAGCCATCACTACCGTTGGCTTACATTTTCCCGTTGTTCGTTACTTTGCACTTTTTATTGCCAAATGCTTGCTTGCTAGGGAGAAGGTGGGTGCACTTAGTTCACCATACCTTGCTGTTTTACGTCGTGCATTAGAGGGCGACAACACTTATAGCTTGGCAACTATTGTGGCTCATCGCCTCCATCTTAATAAATCTCAGGGCAAAATACATGGTGGGTTTTTTGCCACTCGTTCGGCAGCTCATTTCGGGGTAGCGATACGCCCTCATGATTACCCTCTGACTAAGGTTTACCTAGATCGTGTAGCCATGGATCACCATCACTTTCTTGCACATGATCGTCCTGACATTGCTATTCACTACAACTTGGACTGTAGTGTTGAAGCTTGTGATGTTATTCCATTGCCTGCTCCTACTTTGTTTGATTCTATTTCCAGGGGCGGATACCAGATTACACCTGCAGACATCATCACCTACTGGAATGGTCAGGCTGCTGTGGAGGCTGCCAACGCACCTCAACAGTGGGACGAGTGGATGCCCGCTCCTCAGGATCCATACTACCCTCCAGGCTACTGATTCACTACCAAGTTAGGCCAAAAGCCTAAGCTTGGGGGAGTACATGTCTCTCACCGACATTACACTCATGTTCACTCATTCCATTTGTCGGTGCTCACACTTTTTCATTGTATCATCCATGCTTAGATTTATTTTATTGCTTTCTTCTTGTGTGTTTGAAAAACTTTAGAAAAACCAAAAAAATAGTTGTAGTTAATTTATTTCTATGCATGCTTAGTAGTACTAAAAAGAAAATCCAAAAAGATTTCCTTGTTCTTCTTTTGCTTGTTGGGATCTTTCCCGTGTAAATAGTTTTTCTCGTGTTTGCTTTTCCCTTATTTGTTTGCTAAAGAAAACCAAAAACTCCAAAAAAATCAGTGTGTTCCTATGAACTTCTTTTCTTTTATTCGAGTTGTACCGGGGAGAAGACCACGATGAAAATATTGAGTGGCTCTCATATGAACAATTGTTGAACTAATAAAGATCCCATTTTACCTTGTCTTCTCCTATTGAATAAAATGTTTGCAAATTCCAGCTTAGTCCATGGCACTCTTGTACTATTATTATTTTCATACCATTCGGTCGTGCAAGTGAAAGGCAATAATGACGACATTCGATGAACTGGCCGTGGCAAAGAGAAACTGGTATGAACTCGACTTGTCATGTCTGTGTAAATATGTTTAACCTGGCGTCCATGATTCAGCCCATTATGATTAAACATGTTTGCAATGACAATTAGAGATTATAGTTTCTCATGCCATGCATAAGTAGCTGGGAGTTGATAATGATTCATCTTGGATATCAACATAGCATTAAAATGATTGTGATGTAGTATGATGATATGGTATCCTCCTCTGAATGTTCAAGTGGCTTGACTTGGTACATGTTCATGCATGTAGTTGAATCAAAACCAACATAGCCTCTATAATGTTTATGTTCATGGTGTTCATATCCTACTCATGCTAGTGTCCAATGTTACTTATGCATAATGCATGGTTATGATCGTTGTTGCTCTCTAGCTGGCCGCTTCTCAATCTTAATTGCTAGCCTTCGCCTGTACTAAGTGGGAACTCCGCTTGTACATCAAAAACCTTGAACCCAAAGTTCCAGATGAGTCCACCATACCTACCTATATATGATATTACCCTGCCGTCCTAAGTAAATTGGCATGTGCCACCTCTAAAAACTTCTAAAAAATTATCCGTTTTGTGTGCCTGGATCATTCATGGAACGACAGGAGGTGGTCGATATCTTCCGTGCTAAGCGGGTTATTCTCAGGTCGAGTGTTTATTCACTCGCCATCGCACGAGAAAATGGGCGGTAATATGGATGCCCAATCCCAAACTACAAATATGAAAAAGAGTTCATCTCTGAAATAATTAAACAAAAACTCCCAATGGAGTCAAAACCTTTACTTTTACCGCTTGGGAACCGCCACTAGCGTGCTTAGCATGGAAGATGTTGATAACTGATGGTAGTGAAGTGAATAAGAAGGGTGCATGTCTCAAAATATCATTTATCTCTGTTTTAAAAACTGAGCTCTGGCACCTCTACAAATCACTGCTTCCCTCTGTGAAGGGACTTTCTATTTACTTTTATGTTGTGTCATTACCTTCTAAAAAACAAGCGGCAGAAACTGAGTAGAGCACAACTGTCATGATTTATGCATTGTGTGTAGCTAATGTTGGGTGCATCATGACTAGATCTTTTCTACCATGAATTACAATGTTTAGTCGCTACTTGAACTTTGGATGTGCTCTGCATTTATGTTTTGCGGTCTCAGAAAGGGCTAGCGAGATACCATTATTATCATATTATATCATGGTTGTTTTGACAACGTGTTGCCATTTGAGATATCTTATTATTGCTCGCTAGCTGATTATGTCATTGATATGAATCATTATAATCTTTAAGTGTTATTGTTGACATGGTTAGTTATAATGTTGGCCGAAAACTTGGGAGCTGTTTAAGCTTATTTATGCAAACAAGAGCAAAAGAGTTCGTAAAAGTTTTTCTTTCTCACTTTCAGTTTATCAACTGAATTGCTTGAGCGCAAGCAAAGGTCTAAGCTTGGGGGAGTTGATACGTCTCCAATGTATCTACTTTTTCTCATGCTTTTCCTCTTGTTTTGGACTCTCATTTCCATAATTTGAATGAAACTAACCCCGGACTGACGTTGTTTTCAGCAGAACTACCATGGTGTTGTTTTTGTGTAGAAATAAAAGTTCTCGGAATGGAACAAAACTTTGCGAGGAATTTTTATATCAATAATAAGAATTACTGGAGCCAAGACCCACCAGAGAGGGGCCCCTGGGTGGGCACAACCCACCAGGGCGCGCCCCTCTCCTGGCGCGCCCAGGTGGGTTGTCCCCACCTGGTGGCCCGCAGACGACCCCCCTGATACTATAAAATCACATATTTCCATAAAAAAATCAGGGAGAAAGAATTATCACGATCCACGAGACGGAGCCGTCGCCAAACCCTGTTCTTCCTCGGGAGGGAAGATCTCGAGTCCGTTTGGGGCTCCGGAGAGGGGGATATTCGTTCTTCGTCATCACCAACCCCTCTCCATCACCAATTCCATGATGCTCCCCATTGGGAGTGAGTAATTCCTTCGTAGGCTCGCTGGTCGGTGAGGAGTTGGATGAGATTCATCATGTAATCGAGTTAGTTTTGTTAGGGCCTGATCCCTGTACGCACTATGTTCTTAGATTGATGCTGCTATGACTTTGCCATGCTTAATGCTTGTCACTTTGGGGCCGGGTGACATGATTTCAGATATGAACCATTTATGTTATCATCATTATATCCATGTTCTAGATCCGATCTTGCAAGTTATAGTCACCTACTACGGTTATGATCCGACAACCCCAGAGTGACAACAACCGGGCCCACTCTCGGTGATGACCGTAGTTTGCGGAGTTCGCGTATTCACTATGTGTTAATGCTTTGTTCCGATTCTCTATTAAAAGGAGGCCTTAATATCCCTTAGTTTCCAATATGGACCCCGCTGCCACGGGAGGGTAGGACAAAAGATGTCATGCAAGTTGTTTTAATAAAGCACGTATGACTATTTACGGAATACATGGCTACATTACATCGATGAACTGGAGCTAGTGTCGTATCGCCCTAGGTTATAAATGTGTCATGATGAATATCATCCAACAAATCACCGATCCAATGCCTACGAACTTTGCATTATTGTTTCTGCTAAGTTACTACTGCTATCATCATTGTTACACTTGCTACAAAATTACTGCTATCATTGTTACTGTTACTATTGTTGTTGTCACTACTATCAAAACTATCAAACTACTTTGCTACTAATCACTTTGCTGAAGATAATTAATCTCCAGGTGTGGTTGAATTGACAACTCAGCTACTAATACCTTCAAATGTTCTTTGGCTCCCCTTGTGTCGAATCTATAAATTTGGGTTGAATACTCTACCCTCGAAAACTGTTGCGATCCCCTATACTTGTGGGTTATCAGTTCCCCCAACACAATCCCAAATTACCATGTAATAATATTAATAACCCAACAAATTCATTAAGTAAAGTGATGAGATCAATCAATAATTCAAATACCAGATACTCAAAATGTCCATAACCGGGGACACGGCTAACCATGATTAGTTTATACACTCTGTAGAGGTTTGCGCACTTTTCCCGACAAGACTCGACCACCTCCTTGATCGGAAGATTGAGACATAGTCTTTTTGAAGCATTAACTCTTTACTCTGGGTAGACAATTACACCTACTTTCCCCTACATCAGCTAGCCTTCCACTGAAAGAGGTCACACAACTTACTCAACTATGCCAGAGCCCATAATGGCTTGTGGTTACACACGGAAGTTTCTAGCATGAATATTCTTATGATCCCTTTGAGCCTGGGTGGCATTCCATAGGATGATCACACGGGTACTCGGGGATATTGTAGGACAACACTGGATTCTCCAAGTGCCCGCAACCAATCCACCCAGATGTGTATTAAAGTAGCTACCTTAAGTTTCCCTTAGTTAACATTACTCTCGTAACTTTCATGATTCTCACATACCAATCCCCGTCTACGAGCATGGCTAAGAAATATGAGCATAACGTATATTCTCGGGGTGAATCAAAGGTAATAGGTTCCTACCTCATGAACTACATACCAATAACCACATGTTCCCAATCCTACTCATGCAATATTTGAGGGTTGAAACTAATGCATAAAACTGGGTAATAGAGGGGTATGATCAAAGTGTAGCTTGCTTGCTAATGATCGGTAAACTCTAGAGATTCGTAGTAGCAAGCTTCGCACTCTGGAAAATCTATCGTAGACAAAAAATAGCATACATAAGCCCTCAAGCAAAAGATGCAAAGGTAAAACGAAATAAAAAGATCTAAACAGAAAGTTCAAGTGAAGATCTTTGATTTGCAAAAAGAATCAATCAAATTAGAGATACGAAACTCAAGTTACGATCAAAAGAAGTACAAATTCAAATCTGTTTTAAACCAAATTTTAAACTTTCAAAAACATGTTTAAGTTGATTATCTGAAAAGAGGGGATCATAATGAAGAATTTGGCGTTGGTTTTGTTGGATTTGGGTAAACAAGCAAAAAGTTGTGAGGGTTTAAAGATCAGGGACTAATCTGCGAAGAAAATAATCACGAATGGGTCCCTGGCCAAAAATAAACAGAAAAAGAAAAAATCTATCGGATGAATGTCCGCTACGAAAACTTAACGAATGAAAATGTTCGCTGAAACTAACTAAAGAGAAAACGTTCGCTACTTAACTAACTAAATAAATAAAAAACCGGGTTTTAAACGAAAACCGAAAACCTAGAAAGAAAACCGGCGAACCACGACGGTTTATTACCGGACCAAAAAAACGGCGGGTCGGCGGCGGATTGGGCGGTTCCGGCGGCAGCGGGCTTCGGCGGCGTCGGCGAGGCGGTGGCTCGGTGAACGGCGCGGGGCGGCGCGGCTGGCGGTGGCGGCATGGCTAAGCACTGGCGGTGGGCGGTGGTGGCACGGGGCGGCGCGACTGGCAGCGGCGGCGTGGCAAAGCGGTGGAGGCGGGCGGTGGTGGCGCGAGGCGGCGCGGATGGCGACGGCGGTGCTGCTGCTGCCAGGGGGCGGTGACTAACGAGGAGAGGAGGGGCGGCGGGCGTGGCTTATAAAGGCCAGGGGGCGGACGACTTGGGGGAGGGGGCGCCGGCTGCGGGTCGTGCTCAGACTCCGGGAGGAGTCCAGCTCGGGCACGGGACTTAGGCGGCGGCGGCGGCTTTGGGCCGGCTGGGCTTCGGCCCAGTTCGGTTTGAGAGTTTTTTTAAAGCATTTTCCGAAAATACGAAAAATAGGAAAAAGCTAATAAAAATACTTTTAAAAATTCCAGAAAAAATCATATAATTCCCTTCTAATATTTTTAAAATACTAATGTGAACATTTTTCTGGACCTAAATGCCTAAAATAAAATAAACATTTTTAGTACTAATATAAATAAATGAACTTGCAAATAAAATTTGAATAAAATATATTTTTATTCAAAATTAAATTTCCAATATTTCCTTTCTGTTTTGAAGAAGTCGTATTATCTTCTCTCAATATTTTATTTATTTCGAAATAATTGGAAAATAATTTCTAATAAAACACTTTGATCCAATTTGTCAAGTTTGAAAATTCAAAAATGGATTTTTGTGAGAACCTCCAACTCTCTTATTTGGTCCTTGAGTTGCTTAAGGTTTCTAGGATCAAAGATTCGAAATAAAACAAATGCAGAAATTATGGATGCATATAATGATTTAATGAATAACATCGAAATTGAAAATTGGGATGTTACAGTTCAATCCACTTCCACCATCCATTAGACCCTTGGTCAATCGGGTGCCCCCAACGACTGGGTCGACCACCAACATTTGCTGCCCGGGGTAGCAACGTGCAATGGATGATCGGACTGGTCGAATGTAATGGGAGTTTTTAACCACTTCAAATACATCGTGGTTGCTGGAGCAACCATGTTCACTTCTATGTTGATAACTTTAAGTCAGCAAAAATCACAAAAGTAGCATTCACATTGGGGTAACCATCTTCTTCTTCATTCTCTTCGTCCTTATCAGAGTCCTTCTCTGGGGGCTGACCCTCTTTGAACTACTGAATCAGGAGCCGACACTGTCGAGTGGTATGCTTGGGTAGAATCAAGTTACCCTCTTCATCGTTTTTCGTGTGTATGTGACATGGTAAGTCGAGGACATCGTTACCGGCCTGATCCTTTACCTTCTCGGGCACCCACGGCCCTTAGGTTTTCCTTTGAATGTTCCTTGATTTAGAACTGCAGCCTCGGCGGGACCTGCAACTTCAGCCTTGCGCTTCTGCTTTCGACCGGAATTTCCACCTTCGGTGTCCTGGGCGACTGGTTTTCCTTGCCCACTACGGGGTCGGTCTTCTTCTTCGTCGTTAGCGTATCGACTGGCTATTTCCATCATTCGGGCCAGAGACATGTCTATAGGCCGACCGAATTTCAGGTTGAGCTCTCTATACTGGACGCCCTCTTTGAAGGCGCAAACTGCCTGGTGCTCTGACACATTTTCTACAGTGTGATGAAGGGTAGTCCATCTCTGGATGAAGTCTCTCAAAGTCTCATTCTGCTTCTGAACACAATGCTGCAATTCAGTTAGCCCAGCAGGTCGCTTGCAGGTACCCTCGAATGTTTTGATAAACACTCGAGCTAACTCTTCCCAAATGAAGATACTCCAAGTTCTGGCCGAACCCTGAAGTTTCAGGGGGAGGTGCTTCATGGCTACATCATCCTTGCCTCCACCAATCTGCACAGCCACTCAGTAATCTTCTAGCCATGTGTCGGGCTTCGACTCACCGGTGAACCTACTCACACCCGTCGCCAACCTGAAGTTGGGGGGAATCTCAGCAGCTCGGTTGGCTCTGCTGAAACATTCGGGCCCAGAAACAAATGCTCTGCTTCCAATCTGACGGTCTCTATCTTGTGCTTCTCTGTGTGCTTGGCCCCTGTCAACCAAACCTTGTACGAGGAGTGATCTCGCATTGAACCCAGGCTCTCTTGAGTCAAATGGAGCCCTCCGCTCATCACCATACGGACGCCTGTCGTCATACCATCGGGGCGCATACGACCCACCCCTTGGAGGGGGCGAAGGCACTCGATGGTGGTCATCATGGGAATATCGAAGATCATACTATCCGTGGCCTCACCCCAGGTACTGGTCCTGGCGGCGACCACGATCTTCATGCCGTGGAGGCGATCTTGGGCTATGTGCCGACTGAACTGTGTCTGCAACCACAGATCTGCTATGGATCCTGTTGCGCAACTAAGAAACAACCGAGTTTTGTTCTCCCGCTACCCGAAGTAGCGCTCGGATCTGCATCAAACCTCTGCTAGCTTCTGAACAAGATGGCTGAGTTGATTCTGCTATACGTGTTGCAGCCGTAAGATTCTGGATCGGAGTGTTGTATACCTGAGGTTCAGGTGGAAACAACTATCGAGGCCATCGACTAGATTCAGGGATCTGTCGACGAGCACGTTCATCGAGTGAGTGTTGGAGATTTTCTAGACGCGCGCGCTCGAGCCTCAGAGGTCTCCCCAATGATGGGAGTATGGAGTGGCTCCACGTTACGACAATGCAGCTCCTCCCTCTACAACGAAGTGAGGGCTTAAGGATGATATTCATCGTGGCCCTGCGATGGGCCGCTGCTGCTATCACCGCCACTGCCGCGATGGAACCCGGGCAGGTTGCGAGGCGAGTTGACCATGAGGACTTCCGCCGCAGGGTCACTGCTTCGCACTCGGAAAGAGTGTTCGCGGAACTAGTCGAATGGTCCGTAGAGGGATTCTTCAGGCTCGATTTCCGCAACTTGAGGGGTGGCTGACTGGCGAGCCACCATGTGTTTTTCCCACCGCTCCAGCCATGACCGACCGGACCGCTTACAGGGGCGTACAACAGGGAGAGTGGACGCCGCGGGAGCCGATCGATACTGGGTCGACAGCTGCTGCAGGAGGACGCTGCAGGCACCCACGCGGAAGTGAGCCGCCCCGCGAATGGGAAGGGCCTCGACATCGAGGGGGGCTTCTTGGAGCCATGCGGAGTCATCGGCGATGAAGACGAGCGCGCCGAGACGGATCTCATGTCCAAAAGCAAAACCACCGCCGGAAACCATGTTGATGGATATTGGAGAAACTGAAACTCATCGAAAGTCGCTAAGACGCCTGCCGCACGATGGGCGCCAATTGTTGTGGGAGTAAGTCTGACAGTAAGGATAGGGAGTACGAAGGAGGAGGCAAGGTCCTAGCTATAGCGAGGTTGTACACACGAGTTTTACGAGTTCAGGCCCCTCTCGGAGGAGGTAAAAACCCTACGTCTTGGTGCCCTGAGGCTTGTCGACTGGAATATGTGTGTGAGTTGCAGGGGGTCCGAACCCTTGTGCCAAAGGAGGGGGTGGCTTATATAGAGTGCGCCAGACCCCTCCAGCCCTCAGTTACATAGGGTTTAATGTAAGTTAAGACAGAGGCGTTACTGGTAACGCCTGCTTTAATAGCTATTAATGACCTTTAAGACTACGGAGTGAACCCTTGACCGTTGTCATCCTGGGGTGGCTTTAGATCATCTATACTCCGAGGGATTCTTCGTACGGTCGAGTGACTCTATGTTGGTCGAGTGGAATTGGGGTATCCGAGTGGAATAGCTGGTCGAGTGGCTTGCACTCCAAGGTGATTTCAGTCGGTATCTTCTGTTGTACTTCAAATTTCTTTGACTTTAGGTCAATGTCCTTGGATAGGGCATCTAGGTCAGGCCTATGACCCTACCCTAAGTGCATGGCATCGTCAGCATGCCAACCAAAATTTTTTATCTCTATCTTTTTTCACTTTGAGCTCTAGCACCTCTACAAATCCCTACTTCCCTCTGCGAAGGGCCTTTCTATTTACTTTATGCAATTTTTATTTTATTTGAGTCTCCATCTTCTCTTTTAAAGCACCAACTAAGGGGCACTATGATCGTACTTGAGCATCACGTGTAGCTAATATGCGAGTGTGTTTCATGGATGGATCAATGATTGAGCATAATGGGCTAGGGATAACTTGCTTTAGTGTTGATATTTTGAAAGACATGGTTGCTTGTTGATATGCTTGAGTATTGAAGTCTTCATGTCAAAACTAGACTATTGCTTTGAATCATATAAAAGTCCAAATGTCCATGCTACAAAAGAAAATAATATGTGATGAAAATGATAGGCATCATTCCACATCAAAAATTATGTTTTTTATCATTTACCTACTCAAGGACGAGCAGGAATCAAGCTTGGGGATGCTGATATGTCTCCAACGTATCTATAATTTTCGATTGTTCCATGTTGTTATATTATCATTCTTGGATGTTTTACAATCATTTTATAGCAACTTTATATCATTTTTTGGGACTAACCTATTGACATAGTGCCCAGTGCCAGTTGCTGTTTTTTTGCTTGTTTTTACTTCGCAGAAAATCAATACCAAACGGAGTCCAAACACAATGAAACTTTATGGAGTTTTTCAGACCAGAAGACACAAGTTGGGCCAAGGAAGTACTAGAGGGGGCTCCGAGGGGAGCACAACCCACCTGGGCGCGCCTGGGGGCCCAGGCGCGCCTTGGTGGGTTGTGTCCACCTCGGCCACCTCCCGCACCGCCTCTTTGCTCTATAAATACCCTAAAAATCCAAAAAACCTAGGGGAGTCGACGAAACACAATTCCAGCCGCTGCAAGTTCTAGAAACCACAAATCCAATCTAGACACCATCACGGAGGGGTTCATCATCCTCATTGGTGCCTCTCCGATGATGCGTGAGTAGTTCATTGCAGACCTTCGGGTCCGTAGTTAGTAGCTAGATGGATTCCTCTCTCTCTCTTTTGATTATCAATACAATGGTCTATTGGAGATCTATTTGATGACACTCTTTTTGTGGTGTGTTTGTTGGGATCCGATGAACTTTGAGTTTATGATCACATCTGTATTTTATCCATGAAATTTATTTGAGTTTCTTTGATCTCTTATATGCATGATTACTTATAGCCTCATATTTCTTCTTCGAATCTTTGGTTTAGTTAGGCCGACTAGATCGATTTTTCTTGCCATGGGAAGAGGTGCTTTGTAACTCCCCAAGACCGGAGCTTCAGATGCCTTCCATGATTTCTGAGATTCGTCGTGTGATTTGTTTGGTTCGTTGCATTCTTTTTTTTTGCATCATGTGCATTGCATCATGTCGTCTTGCAACCTTTTTAAAAACTCAACTAAATAAATGGCATGGATCTTTGATCCATTTAAATCGAGGGAATTCACATGGAGAGTTCTCTTTATAACATACCCTCCCAATATTTAGGGAGCTATTATAAAATATTCCATTAGTTTGGAATCACCCATAAGAACACTTGCAAATATTCCTCATGTGTTTTCTACTTCAAGTTTGACTTCAAAACCTTGCCCGCATTTCTATACCGCTTTGCCGAGGTTCCTCCAAAAATTTCAACATTTTTGGACACTTCAAAACCCAAGTCCTAGTTCAAACCATTTGAATTAAATTACAATGAGTTTGAATTTAAATCTTTCAATCTTGCCCACTCCAGTTTTCTTGGGCCCTGCACCCGATCCCCTCACCGCCTCCGCCGCGAGACCCCCGCGCCAGACCTCCTCCTTGCTGCGCTTGGTGCCACGCCACCGGACCTCCCCGTCGCCCTCGTCGTCGACCATCGCGGCCCCTGCAACCTCCCCTCCTCCGCGTCGTCGCCTCCCTATGGCCCGCGCCCGGCCTCCCGCGCCACCACCCTCTCCAGTCACCTACATCATCACATTCCCCTCATCGGCCTCCTCTGCTTCGCCCGTCCCCGGCCATCGGTGCCCTCGCTGGAGCTTCCGCGAGCTACCCCGCGCCCCTGCCGAACCCTCCCGGTGACCTGCATCTCTTCTGGCGGCTCCGGCGCGCCTGCGCCACCTCCCAAGGGATGGCCTCTTGGATGCCCGCATGAACCTTTTGCTCTGCTCCGTCCCCGACCTCCGCCCATGACAGCTGTTGCTGGCGCGACTCGAGCTGCTGCTCCCTGCGTCACCATCTACCGTCGCCTCTTTGCCATGGCCATCGCCGAGTTCCCCTAGGACCCCTGGAGTCATGTACAGGAAAACCAATTCCGAAGACTGACTGTGGACGTGTTCCTGGTGCTACTTGGATTCGTCAAGACCGCCTACCTGGATCGTCAACTACCATCTCCGGGATTTACCAAGTACCACGACGTCGGTGTCCCTCCAAGTTTGATGTTGGAACATGCACAACTACCGTCGCCGAAGACCCGGGTAGCAAAAACGTCAAGTACCTATGACCGAAGACCAAGTACCCTTTGGATACGCCAAGTACCACGACTTCGCCTCTTGCTCGACAAGTACCGCACCGAACGCCAAGTACCAGGACGTTGAGGACCCGCCAAGTTCATCTACGTGCGTGTACGACTACACATCTGGGATGCGTCGAGTACCTCTACGGAAGACACGAACGTCTACGAACCGTGTACGACGACCGTTGCCAAAGACCGTCGAGTGAACGTCTACCCACACCATGTTTTTTGACCAAGTTCGATGACGACCTCCGAGTTCCACTACCGTCGCCTCCGGAAACCTCGGATGCGTCAAGTACCTCTTTAAAAACAAATGTGTACCACTACTCCCATGACTTTCGTGAACGACTACTTCCACTACATCGCAAGAACGTCTACTCCCGTCGAATCCAAACCGTCCCGTTTTCACGCTTTGAAGGTATAACCCCGAGACGACGCCCGTGAACGAATGAATGCATGTGTTGTATGAGATGCATGTTTAGATGTTGTATCCGCCCGTGAACGAT
Organism: Triticum urartu; assembly: GCF_003073215.2. NCBI lineage: Eukaryota > Viridiplantae > Streptophyta > Magnoliopsida > Poales > Poaceae > Triticum > Triticum urartu. The sequence continues at coordinate 470,432,169 of NC_053023.1, forward strand.
TGTCATTGTCACTCGTTTCCATGCCACTAACCCATGGGAACCTGGCATCCGGGATCACCCCACTAACCCTGCTTGACACGCTCCCGCCACACTACCTTTTGCACCGGTATCTCCGTGAGCTACCGGAACCGATATGTTGTCGTGGCATCATTTTCAGATTCGTTGCCGTGGGACCTGCTACCTCTTGAGCACTGCGTTGGTTTTCCCTTGAAGAGGAAAGGATGATGCAGTAGAGCAGCGTAAGTATTTCCCTCAGTTTTTGAGAACCAAGGTATCAATCCAGTAGGAGGCCACGCACGAGTCCCTCGCACCTACACAAACAAATAAACTCCTCGCAACCAACGCGGTAAAGGGGTTGTCAATCCCTTCACGGTCACCTACGAGAGTGAGATCTGCTAGATATGATAAGATATGATTTTTTGGTATTTTTATGATAAAGAGAAATAAAGATGCAAGTAAAATAAGTGGAAAAGGAAATAACTAAGTATTGGAAGATTAATATGTTGTAAAATAGACCCGGGGGCCATAGGTTTCACTAGAGGCTTCTCTCGAGAGCATAAGTATTACGGTGGGTGAACAAATTATTGTTGAGCAATTGACAGAATTGAGCATAGTTATGAGAATATCTAGGTATGATCATGTATATAGGCATCACGTCCAAGACAAGTAGACCGACTCCTGCCTGGATCTACTACTATTACTCCACACATCGACTGCTATCCAGCATGCATCTAGAGTATTAAGTTCAAGAGAACAGAGTAACGCTTTAAGCAAGATGACATGATGTAGAGGGATAAACTCATGCAATATGATATAAACCCCATCTTGTTATCTTCGATGGCAACACTACAATATGTGCCTTGCTGCCCCTACTGTCACTGGGAAAGGACACCGCAAGATTGAACCCAAAGCTAAGCACTTCTCCCATTGCAAGAAAGATCAATCTAGTAGGCAAAACCCAACTGATAATTCAAAGAGACTTGGACAGATAACCAATCATACATAAAATAATACAGAGAAGATTCAAATATTGTTCATAGATAAACTTGATCATAAACCCACAATTCATCGATCTCAACAAACACACCGCAAAAGAAGATTACATCAAATAGATCTCCACAAGAGAGGGGGAGAACTTTGTATTGAGATCCAAAAAGAGAGAAGAAGCCATCTAGCTAATAACTATGGACCCATAGGTCTGAAGTAAACTACTCACACTTCATCAGAGAGGCTATGGTGTTGATGTAGAAGCCCTCCGTGATCGATACCCCCTCCGGTGGAGCTCCGAAAAAGGCCCCAAGATGGGATCTCGTGGATACAGAAAGCTACGGCGGTGGAATTAGGGTTTTGGCTCCGTATCTGGTAGTTTGGGGGTACGTAGGTATATATAGGAGGAAGGAGTACGTCGGTGGAGCAACGTGGGCCCCACGAGGGTGGAGGGCGAGCCTGGGGGGGTAGGCGCGCCCCTACCTCGTGCCTTCCTGGTTGATTGCTTGACGTAGGGTCCAAGTCCTCTGGATCATGTTCGTTCCAAAACTCACGTTCCTGAAGGTTTCATTCCGTTTGGACTCCGTTTGATATTCTTTTTCTGCGAAACCCTAAAATAGCTAAAAACATCAATTCTGTGCTGGGCCTCTGGTTAATAGGTTAGTCCCAAAAATAATATAAAAGTGTATAATAAAGCCGAATAATGTCCAAAACAGGATATAATATAGCATGGAACAATAAAAAATTATAGATACGTTGGAGACGTATCAAGCATCCCCAAGCTTAATTCCTGCTCGTCGTCGAGTATGTAAATGATAAAAACAGAATTTTTGATGTGGAATGCTACATGGCATAATTTCAATGTAATTCTCTTAATTGTGGTATGAATATTCAGATCCGAAAGATTCAAGACAAAAGTTTAATATTGACATAGAAATAATAGTACTTCAAGCATACTAACTAAGCAATTATGTCTCTTCAAAATAACATGGCCAAAGAAAGTTATCCCTACAAAATCATATAGTGTGGCTATGCTCCATCTTCACCACACAAAGTATTTAAATCATGCACAACCCCGATGACAAGCCAAGCAATTGTTTCATATTTTTGGTGTTCTCAAACTTTTTCAATCTTCACGCAATACATGAGCGTGAGCCATGGACATAGCACTATTAGGTAGAATAGAATGGTGGTTGTGGAGAAGACAAAAAAAGGAGAAGATAGTCTCACATCAACTAGGCGTATCAACGGGCTATGGAGATGCCCATCAATAGATATCAATGGGAGTGAGTACGGATTGCCATGCAACGGATGCACTAGAACTATAAATGTATGAAAGCTCAACAAAAGAAACTAAGTGGGCGTGCATCCAACTTGCTTGCTCACGAAGACCTAGGGCATTTGAGGAAGCCCATCGTTGGAATATACAAGCCAAGTTCTATAATGAAAAATCCGCACTAGTATATGAAAGTGATAGCATAAGAGACTCTCTATCATGAAGATCATGGTGCTACTTTGAAGCACAAGTGTGGAAAAAAGATAGTAGTATTGCCCCTTTTTATATTATTTTTGGGGGGCCTTCTTTTTTTAGCCTTTCTCTTTTTTTGGGACAATACTCTATGAATGATGATCATCACACTTCTATTTGTTTACAACTCAATGATTACAACTCGATACTAGAACAAAGTATGACTCTATATGAATGCCTCCGGCGGTGTACCGGGATAGCAATGATGCATGAGTGACTTATATGAAACAATTATGAATGGTGGCTTTGCCACAACTAAAATGTCAACTACATGGTCATGCGAAGCAATATGACAATGATGGAGCGTGTCATAGTAAACGAAGCGGTGGAAAGTTGCATGGCAATATATCTCGGAATGGCTATGGAAATGCCATGATAGGTAGGTGTGGTGGCTATTTTGAGGAAGGTATATGGTGGGTGTATGATACCGACGAAAGGTGCGGTGTATTAGAGAGACTAGCAATGGTGGAAGGGTGAGATTGCGTATAATCCATGGACTCAACATTTGTAACGCCCCAAGACCGAAGCTTCAGATGCCTTCCAGGGTTTCCGGGTTTCGTCGTGTGATTTGTTTGGTTCTTTACATTCATCATTGCATCATGGCATCATGCCATTAATATTGCAACCGTTTCAAAACTCTTCTAAATAAAATGCATAGATCTTTGATCTATTTAAATCGAGGGAAATTCACATGGTGAAATTCTCTTTAAAACATATCCTCCCAATTATATTAGGGAGCTATAATGAATATTCCATTAATTTGGAATTGACCATAACACACTTGCAAAACAAATTCCATGCCTTTTCCATCTCAATTTTGTTGACCTCAAACTTTTTCCATAATCCTTTCGTCATTTTCCCGAGCTCCACCAAATTTCCGAACATTTTTGGACTCTCCAAAAATGTTTTCCTAATTCAAACTTATTTGAATCACTTTCAAATAGGTTCTAATGCAATCCGTCCAAGCGGCGCCAAATGTATTTTTCTTGCGTTAATGTCATTTTCATGAGTCTGGAAAAATTAAGCCGCTGCCCAAATTCTATATCTACCTATTCTTCCTTTTCTTCTCTGACATTTTCCAGCTTTTGGTAAAAGAACAAGAAGGAGAGCAGCAATAGCTCGCCCTGCTCCCAGCAGCCGGCCCACCTCTCCTAAAGCTCATCAGCCAGGCGGTCCATCTTGCTTCACGACTTGCTAGGCCCAGCCGCACCTCACCTCTCTCCCGAAACCTAGCTACCCTGTTTCCCTCTCTCTCGATCTCACCATCTCCCTCCCGTAGCGCCGCCTCCCTGCTGTCATTCTTTTTCCCCTCGCGTCCGATCCACATCTCTCTCCCTCTGCCTCGCGCGAGTCCCACCTACGCCTCGCCTCGCCTCGTCCCCGTCCCTCCAGTGCTACCGTCGCCATGGCCTCTCCGAGCTCTGCCCGCGTCGACGCCTCAAGCCGCCTTTGTCCCCACGCCGCGAGACCTCCCCGTCGCCGACATCACTTCCTGTCGCACCTGAGCTCTTCCACGACCACTTCATCCCTCGCTCGCGCCCGGCCGGTCCTCTGCATCGCCAGCTGCTGACGCCGTAAAGTTTGGGTCATCCCCGACCCTGCGGCCCTAGCCTCCGTCCCCGTGCTGAACCTCCATGACGACGTCGCCACTAAGCTCCGCCTTAGGCCTCCATCGATCCACCCATCCATCCATGCCTGCAGCAGAGCCCCAACGCCTCCTCGTCCCTGCGCAGCCCGCGAGGCACCGGCCTCCTCTGTGTCGCGCCTCCCAAGCAGCGTCCAGGAGCCCGAGCTCCATCTTCTACGCCGCGTCCGAGCGATAGGAGCTCGCTGCTCAAGCATGCACCAAGTACCATGCCGCCCTCCCGAGCACCTCCCGTTCGTGCCTACCCTCGTCCTCGTCAGCCATCCGTGAGAAGTTTTGGCATGGCCATGGCCGAGACCCCCCGAGCATTTTATTGCCTCGTTGCACCTCTGTTCCTGTAGTTTTGGACCGTCAAGACTTGTTGCCGAGACATGAACCCCCACAAGACGTTTCAGGGAACGCCAAGTACCAGGACGACGAGGACCGCCAAGTTCGTCTTCCACCGTTGAAATGAGATGTGCAGCTACTTCCACAACGAAACGAGAACAACTACCGCCGTTGAAGGCCGTCAAGTGAACATCTACCGACGACTTGTACGACCTACTCCGTGAACGTGTACCACTACGCCCGGAGGCATCGGATCCGGCAAGTCGAACAACGACTATGCTCAACTACCCACGACCCCGAACGTCTACGAAAACGTGTACCGCTACCCCTGCCCGAACGTCTTCAGAACATGTACTGTCAACCCTCGAAGACCCGTGGACGGCAAGTTCCTTGTTGACCCCGAACACCTATGGAGTGTGAACATCTACGAAGCGAGAACGACTACTTCCACTACCGCTGTTGCGAGAACGCCTACTTCCCTCTATGAACTTGATTCTTTCCGATAATGCACGCGTCGAAAGGTATAACCCCGAGATGACCCCTGTGAACGAATCAATGCATGTTGTATGAGATGCACCCTTGTTCGCCTCGAGTCCGAACTGTCGGTGCACGTTGCCCCTCTTTTGCCTTGCCACTGACATGTGGGACACCCGGTATCCGGGATCACTCCCCGTCACTCTTGCACGTTTCGCGCACCCACACTTGTTCCTTTGCACTAGAATCTCATTTGAGTTGCCGGATCTCCGGAATGTTGCCATGGTAACATTTCCGTTTGGCCGCCATGGCACCCCTTTTTCCTTCCGCCATGGCGACAAAAGCCTCATATCTTATCATGTCAACTTTTCCATAAAACTTGCATAAACTTGCACATGTCATTCGCATCATGATAATAACATTTAAAATGTTTATAAATTGTTGTTGCATTAAATTGCTTATGCATATGAGGATTTACCGGAATTGTTGTTTGATGTTTCCGGCCTCATTTAATATGCCTAACTGTGTAGTTTACTTTTGTTTCATCTCTTGCCATGTTCAACAACATTTAATATTGTTGGGTACCTAAACGGGGGAGAACTAAATAATTGATGTGGTGTTTCATCAATATGCAACTCGTTGGATATTGAGCTCCACTTAACTTGTAGAGTTGTCTGTGCACTTTGCCATGCCATGCATATTTAAACCGGACATGCATCATACTTGGTTGTGCATCATGCCATGTTATGTGATGGTTGTTTACTATGTTGTTTGCTGCTTTCCGGGTTACTTCTCGCGTTAGCTTCGGTTTTGTTCCGGAGTTGTGACGATCCGTTCAACTTCGTCCGTTTGTCTTCTTCATGGACTCGTTCTTCTTCCTTGCGGGATCTCATGCAAGATGACCATACCCTCGAAATCACTTCTATCTTTGCTTGCTAGTTGCTCGCTCTTTTGCTATGCCTATGCTACGATACCTACCACTTGCTTATCATGCCTCCCATATTGTTAAGCCAAGCCTCTAACCCACCTTGTCCTATCAAACCGTAGTTTGGCTATGTTACCGCTTTGCTCAGCCCCTCTTATAGCGGTGTTAGCTGCAGGGGAAGATTGGAGTTTGTTCCATGTTGGAATATGGATATTTTGTTGGGATATCACAATATCTCTTATTTAATTAATGCATCTATATACCTGGTAAAGGGTGGAAGGCTCGACCTTATGCCTGGTGTTTTGTTCCACTCTTGCCGCCCTAGTTTCCGTCATACCGGTGTTATGTTCCTTGATTTTGCGTTCCTTACGCGGTTGGGTTATAATGGGAACCCCTTGACAGTTTGCCTTGAATAAAACTCCTCCAGCAAGGCCCAACCTTGGTTTTACCATTTGCACTAACAACCTACCACCTTCCCTTGGGTTCTGCAGACTCAAGGGTCATCTTTATTTAACCCCCCCCCCGGGCCAGTGCTTCTCTAAGTGTTGGTCCGAACTGAGTAGACTGTGGGGCCACCTCGGGGAAACTTGAGGGTTGGTTTTACTCGTAGGATGTCTCATCCGGTGTTGCCCTGAGAACGAGATATGTGCAGCTCCTATCAGGATGTCGGCGCATCGGGCGGCTTTGCTGGTTTAGTTTTACCATTGTCGAGTTGTAACCGGGATTCCGAGTCTGACCGGGTCTTCCTGGGAGACGGAATATCCTTCGTTGACCGTGAGAGCTTGTGATGGGCTAAGTTGGGACACCCCTGTAGGGATTGATCTTTCGAAAGCCATGCCCGCGGTTATGGGTAGATGGTAATTTGTTAATGTTCAATTGTAGAAAACCTGAAACTTATCTTAATTTAAAATACATCAACCGCGTGTGTAACCGTGATGGTCTCTTTCCGGCGGAGTCCGGGAAGTGAACACGGTGTTGGAATAATGATTGACGTAGGTTGTTCTAGGATCACTTCTTGATCATAGTTGTTCAACCGTGCCTTTGCCTTCTCTTCTCGCTCTCTTTTGCCTATATGTTAGCCACCAAATATGCTAGTCGCTTGCTGCAAATCCACATCTTACCTTTTACCCTTCCTATAAGCTTAAATAGTCTTGATCGCGAGGGTGTGAGATTGCTGAGTCCCCGTGACTCACAGATACTTCCAAAACCAGCTTTGCAGGTGCCGTTGAACCGTGCAGATGACGCAACCAAGCTCAAGGAGGAGCTCAATGAAGATTGTGTTCGCTATGTTGCTCCGTAGCTAGTGGATCAGTAGTGGAGCCTAGTTGGGATGATCGGGGATCTGTGTAGCATTTGGGGTAGTCTTCTTTTATTTTGGTTCCGTAGTCAAACCTTGTGTGTATCTGGATGATGTAATGCTTTATTCATGTATTGTGTGAAGTGGCGATTGTAAGCCAACTATGTATCTCTTTCCCTTATGTATTACATGGGTTGTGTGAAGATTACCTCACTTGCGACATTGCTTTCAATGCGGTTATGCCTCTAAGTCGTGCTTCGACACGTGGGAGATATAGCCGCATCATGGGCGTTACAAGTTGGTAATCAGAGCCTTCCCCGACTTAGGAGCCCCCTACTTGATTGAATCGCTGGCGTTTTTGAGTCTAGAAAAATGTTTTGAGTCATTTAGGATTATATATATCGGAGAGTAGGATTCTTTTTACTCCTCGGTCCCTTCGTCGCTCTAGTGAGGCATCCTGACGTAGAGTTTTGACTCTTCTCTTCTCAAATTTCACTAAAAAAATTTAGGATCACGCGGGTATCTTGGAATCATTCTGATAGTTTTGTGATGAGAACATTGTTCTTTGTGCCTCCTAACATTTAGGGGTTGTGGCAGTGTCTCGGGGAGTTGAGCTCCAAGTTGTTGTCATCACAATTTTATTGTTGCAATTCTGGAATACCTGAGTTTCGCCGACATCGAAACAATCTTTTATGTAGTTGTTGGCGAGATAACCTCAATGCCACCCAGTACTGGGGCGGGAGTTCGGGAGTATTGCCATAACTCGTATAACGGATGTTTTCCGAAGGTTGAGGTAAATGATTTCCGAAGGTTTCTTGGTTATGTGCTGAAGGATGGATACAGCTGGATGTAGGATTTGCTAGTTTTGGGTGAGATATTATGCTTCCCCGTATCCCCAACACCTGATTGCATAACCGGAAAATTTCGGGAGTTTATAAGTGGGAATTCAAGTAGCTCTTAGGATATCTTTCCGACAGATGTATGATATGAAATTGGGGTTCGACGTCTAGTGGTCCGCCTATCCACGGTTGGTTTTACAGTGGTCTTGTTGTGTCTTAAAGAGTCCTTGGCTATGTTGACTCGGGGACGCTTCATATGTCATGTGCACTGCCTTGTACATGATGGTGCTGTACGATCGAGCCCATGTAGGCCCCACCACGAAAACTTCAGAAGAAATCTCTATCATATGTTTGTTCCGGCTTATTCTGCAAGCCAATCCTTTGTTCTTGTTTTTCAGTTGTGGTATTCGAGTTGCTTTGAAGTCAAATGTTGATTCCATACCTTTCCTAAGTGGTGTTCTCATATTTCTATGTGGATACTAATCCTTCATGATAATCGAGTTTGTCATGTCAATCCTTGTCAACCGGTGCGATTCTCTTCAAGATGATCCTATCATTTGTCTCATCCGCAAGATCAACTCCAAGTCTTCTCAATGGTGTTTGTTTCATCTGTCTCCAAGTTGTCTTTGTTTTCCCGCCCTCCCATCCTTGTTTCTTCAAGGACTCATATATCTTAATCAAGTATCCATCTTATTGATGCAAAGTCTCTCCATTCTTTTCTGTCAATGTTCTTACCCGGTGGTTCCCATGAAGATGTTCTACTAGCTCATCATTCTTCGTTCTCTTTCTTCTCCGGTGGATTCAAGTCAAGCTTTGTTGATCATATCCCTTTTTCCTCGTTTCAAATACCTTCTCATGCCGGTGCACCTCTTAATCATTCACTTCTCACTATTCATTTGTCTGGGAGTGCTGAAGATATCTCAGAAGGCTTGTCTTGTCATTCAAGATCCGTTCATCGTATTTCGAGGTTATTATCTCATTCAAGCCGTTTAATTCAACTGGTGCTATCTCCTTTTCTAGTAATTGTTCCACGGTGTTTTCTCTTGAGTGGGCCCTAACCCACAAGTCTTTTCCCAGGATCTTACCTGACTCTTCATATTTTCCCGGAGCAGTCCTCAAATTTCTTTTTGAAGTTTGACGTAAGAATGATTTAACATCAGTCAAATGCCTTTCTCCAAGATCGGTTAAATTCTTTTCATCGTTGGCACAATCTCTTCGCTTTTGATTCTTCCGGAGTGCCTCTACAATTATTGGTGGTGTTTCTCGTCGTCATTCTCTGATTTTGAAGACCGAAGAAGAGTTTTACCTCCATATCTTATCCGTTCTCTCAGAGATTCGTGATTCTAGTTGGAGCCCATCCTCTCATAATTGTTTTTGATTGTCAGAATTCTTTTCACCTATCCAGAGCAATTCAAGATTCTGTTCAGTTTGATTATTCGGAGCCCATCATCTAAGATTTATTCATTCTTAGCTTTCAGCTATGGTTCTCCAAATCTTACCGGTGCTTCGTTCAAGTGATCTCTAATTAGTTCGTGATCCCTTCATTCTCATGCATCTAGATTGTCTCAAGTATCTTCGTTCATTTCACAATTCTTACCGGTGATTCATCCCTTTTACTTCGTTCGGTTTTTCAGTTCTTACGGTGGTTCTTCCAGGATTTTGTTCTACTGTTATCATATCAATTTATTCGTTGTTCCAATCCTACCGGTGGATCGTTGAAGACCTTCTCAAGTTGCGCTATATCTATCTTAATCCTTTCTACGAGAATACGTAGTATGCCAAATCCGTTGCTTGTCATCAATTAAATTTGTGAAGGATACGCATAACATAATTCTTGTTCTTGTTTCATCCAAGTGATAAATTTCTTCCTTCGGAGTTTGTTCATGATGAATAAATTCTTTATTTTCTTTTGTTCATATTTTCTTTCTCGAAGTTCCAAGCTCTAATTATCACGGAGATCCATTTAAATCATTGCAAGGATTCACCTTGTGTTTTCAACTTCTCTTTCTTTCTATCATCCTTTTATTACGGAGTTCTTCATGGAGGCTACACATGGTGGTTCATCAAGGATTTAAATTCCTTCTCGAAGGGTTCATCGAGATTCTTTTCAGAGGAGCTCAAGTTTTCTTCATTTTGCAATCCGGAGTGCAATTCTTTCTATCGTATCATTGGCGGTGGTATTATGTCATTCCTTATAATTTGAGTTCATGTTTCATGATTCACATGTTGTTAAGAATGAGGTAGTTTAAATCCACCAATCTCTTCATTCGAGTTATCTTGGGTTATATTTCACCTAAAGCTTTCCATAAGGATTGTTGCTTTTATGGTGCTCATAAATGACCTAAGTTCTTCATCTATCCTCCCGGTGAATAAGTTTCTCGTCTCTTTGTTCATATCAATCCAATTCTTTTCCCGTGAGTGGCAGGTTGTCACCTCATTATTGAAGATGTATTCCATAATACCATATCAAGATTATTCTTTTCGTTGTTGGTTTTCCAACAACTCCGTTCGAACCTTTTCCTAAAGATGCTTTTGCAAGCTCATTTAAGGTAGAAGATGATGTTTTCTCCTATGTTCAATCCATTCCATTCTTTCTTTTCTTCCGGAGGCATTGTGATGTTGCTCTCTTCAACCCATCTTCTTGTTTTGTCAGGATCATGTTCTTTTCATGCTTATTCTTTTAACCGGTGTGTTGTGCCCTCTGCTGAAGTTCTTTTCATCTTATCAAGTTTCATATCACTTTTCAAACGGAGTGATGTCCGAATTTGTTCTTCCTTGTTCCTTTTTCCTAACGGAGTGCTTTCAACTTTGTTTATCTCTGTTGTATTCTTTTCTCGAAATGGTTTAAACTTTCAGGGTTCTTTGGTTTCACTTGTTTGTCAAAGAAGCAACTTAGTTTTTACCTCTTCTCTTTCTCTTCCGTTTTCCCTCCGGTGCCATCCTAGATCTTGGGACGAGATCCTCTCGTAGTGGTGGAGTGTTGTAACGCCCCAAGACCGGAGCTTCAGATGCCTTCCAGGGTTTCCGGGTTTCGTCGTGTGATTTGTTTGGTTCTTTGCATTCATCATTGCATCATGGCATCATGCCATTATTATTGCAACTGTTTCAAAACTCTTCTAAATAAAATGCATAGATCTTTGATCTATTTAAATTGAGGGAAATTCACATGGTGAAATTCTCTTTAAAACATATCCTCCCAATTATATTAGGGAGCTATAATGAATATTCCATTAATTTGGAATTGACCATAACACACTTGCAAAACAAATTCCATGCCTTTTCCATCTCAATTTTCTTGACCTCAAACTTTTCCCATAATCCTTTCGTCATTTTCCCGAGCTCCACCAAATTTCCGAACATTTTTGGACTCTCCAAAAATGTTTTCCTAATTCAAACTTATTTGAATCACTTTCAAATATGTTCAAATGCAATCCATCCAAGCGGTGCCAAATGTATTTTCCTTGCGTCAATCTCTTTTTTATGAGTCTAGAAAAATTAAGCCGCTGCCCAAATTCTACATCTACCTTCCTTTCCTCTTCCTTTTCTTCTCTGACATTTTTCAGCTTCTGGTAAAAGAATAAGAAGGAGAGCAGCAACAGCTCGGCCTGCTCCCAGCAGCCGGCCCACCTCTCCTAAAGCCCATCAGCCAGGCGGTCCATCTTGCTTCACGGCCTGCTAGGCCCAGCCGCACCTCACCTCTCTCCCGAAACCTAGCTACCCTGTTTACCTCTCTCTTGATCTCACCGTCTCCCTCCCACAGCGCCGCCTCCCTGATGTCGTTCTTTTTCCCCTCGCGTCCGATCCACATCTCTCTCCCACTGCCTCACGTGAGTCCCACCTACGCCTCGCCTCGTCCCCGTCCCTCTAGTGCTACCGTCGGCATGGCCTCTCCGAGCTCTGCCTGCGTTGACGCCTCAAGCCGCCTTCGTCCCCGTGCCGCGAGACCTCCCCGTCGCCAACATCACTGCCTACCGCACCTGAGCTCTTCCACGACCACTGCATCCCTCGCTCGCGCCCGGCCGGTCCTCTGCATCGCCAGCTGCAGACGCCGTAAAGTTTGGGTCGTCCCCGACCCTGCGGCCCTGGCCTCCGTCCCCGTGCCGAACCTCCATGACGTCGTCGCCACTAAGCTCCGCCTCAGGCCTCCATCGATCCACCCATCCATCCATGCCTGCAGCAGAGCCCCAACGCCTCCTCATCCCCACGCAGCCCGCAAGGCACCGGCCTCCTATGCGTCGCGCCTCCCGAGCAGCGTCCAGGAGCCCGAGCTCCATCTTCTACGCCGTGTCCGAGCGAGAGGAGCTCGCTGCTCAAGCATGCACCAAGTACCATGCTACCCTCCCGAGAACCTCCCGTCCGTGCCTCCCCTCGTCCTCGTCGGCCATCCGTGAGAAGTTTTGGCATGGCCATGGCCGAGACCCCCCGAGCATTTTATTGCCTCGTTGCACCTCTGTTCCTGGAGTTTTCGACCGTCAAGACTTGTTGCCGAGACATGAACCCCCACAAGATGTTTCAGGGAACGCCAAGTACCAGGACGATGAGGACCTCCAAGTTCGTCCTCCGCCATTGAAATGAGATGTGCAACTACTGCCACGACGAAACGAGAACAACTACCGCCGTTGAAGGCCGTCAAGTGAACATCTACCGACGACTTGTACAACCTACTCCATGAACGTGTACCACTACGCCCAGAGGCATCGGATCCGACAAGTCCAACAACGACTATGCTCAACTACCCACGACCCCGAACGTCTACGAAAACATGTACCGCTACCCCCGCCCGAACGTCTTTAGAACATGTACCGTCAACCCTCGAAGACCCATGGACGGCAAGTTCCTTGTTGACCCCGAACACCTATGGAGTGTGAACATCTACGAAGCTCGAACGACTACTTCCACTACCGCCGTTGCGAGAACGCCTACTTCCCTCTATGAACTTGAACTGTTCCGATAATGCACGCGTCGAAAGGTATAACCCCGATACGACGCCCGTGAACGATTCAATGCATGTTGTATGAGATGCACCCTTGTTCGCCTCGAGTCCGAACTATCGGTGCACGTTGCCCCGCTTTTGCCTTTCCACCGACATGTGGGACACCCGGTATCCGGGATCACTCCCCGTCACTCTTGCACGTTTCGCGCACCACACTTGTTCCTTTGCACTAGCATCTCAATTGAGTTGCCGGATCTCCGGAATGTTGCCATGGTAACATTTCTGTTTTGCCGCCGTGGCACCCCTTTTTCCTTCCGCCATGGCGACAAATGCCTCATATCTTATCATGTCAACTTTTCCATAAAACTTGCATAAACTTGCGCATGTCATTCGCATCATGATAATAATGTTTAAAATGTTTATAAATTGTTGTCGCATTAAATTGCTTATGCATATGAGGATTTACCGGAATTGTTGTTTCATGTTTCCGGCCTCATTTAATATGCCTAACTGTGTGGTTTACTTTTATTTCATCTCTTGCCATGTTCGACAACATTTAATATTGTTGGGTACCTAAACGGGAGAGAACTAAATAATTGACGTGGTGTTTCGTCAATATGCAACTCGTTGCATATTGAGCTCCACTTAACTTGTAGAGTTGTTTGTGCACCTTGCCATGCCATGCATATTTAAACCGGACATGCATCATACTTGGTTGTGCATCATGCTATGTTATGTGATGTTTGTTTACTATGTTGTTTGCTGCTTTCCGGGTTACTTCTCGCGTTAGCTTCGGTTTTGTTCCGGAGTTGTGAGGATCCGTTCGACTTTGTCCGTTGTCTTCTTCATGGACTCGTTCTTCTTCCTTGCGGGATCTCAGGCAACATGACCATACCCTCGAAATCACTTCTATCTTTGCTTGCTAGTTGCTCGCTCTTTTGCTATGCCTATGCTACGATACCTACCACTTGCTTATCATGCCTCCCATATTGTTAAGCCAAGCCTCTAACCCACCTTGTCCTAGCAAACCGTTGTTTGGCTATGTTACCGCTTTGCTCAGCCCCTCTTATAGCGCTGTTAGTTGCACGTGAAGATTGGAGTTTGTTCCATGTTGGAACATGGATATTTTGTTGGGATATCACAATATCTCTTATTTAATTAATGCAACTATATACTTGGTAAAGGGTGGAAGGCTCGGACTTATGCCTGGTGTTTTGTTCCACTCTTGCCACCCTAGTTTCCGTCATACCGGTGTTATGTTCCTTGATTTTGCGTTCCTTACGCGGTTGGGTTATAATGGGAACCCCTTGACAGTTTGCCTTGAATAAAACTCCTCCAGCAAGACCCAACCTTGGTTTTACCATTTGCACTAACAACCTACCACCTTCCCTTGGGTTCTGCAGACTCAAGGGTCATCTTTATTTAACCCCCCCCCCCCGGGCCGGTGCTTCTCTAAGTGTTGGTCCGAACTGAGTAGACTGCGGGCCACCTCGGGGAAACTTGAGGGTTGGTTTTACTCGTAGGATGTCTCATCCGGTGTTGCCCTGAGAACGAGATATGTGCAGCTCCTATCAGGATGTCGCCGCATCGGGCGGCTTTGCTTGTTTAGTTTTACCATTGTCGAGATGTCTTGTAACCGGGATTCCGAGTCTGATCGGGTCTTTCTGGGAGAAGGAATATCCTTTGTTGACCGTGAGAGCTTGTGATGGGCTAAGTTGGGACACCCCTGCAGGGATTGATCTTTCGAAAGCCGTGCCCGCGGTTATGGGTAGATGGTAATTTGTTAATGTTCGGTTGTAGAAAACCTGAAACTTATCTTAATTTAAAATACATCAACCGCGTGTGTAACCGTGATGGTCTCTTTCCGGTGGAGTCCGGGAAGTGAACACGGTGTTGGAGTAATGATTGACGTAGGTTGTTCTAGGATCACTTCTTGATCATAGTTGTTCGACCGTGCCTTTGCCTTCTCTTCTCGCTCTCTTTTGCGTATATGTTAGCCACCAAATATGCTAGTCGCTTGGTGCAGCTCCACCTCTTACCTTTTGCCCTTCCTATAAGCTTAAATAGTCTTGATCGCGAGGGTGTGAGATTGTTGAGTCCCCGTGACTCACAGATACTTCCAAAACCAGCTTGCAGGTGCCGTTGAACCATGCAGATGACGCAACCAAGCTCAAGGAGGAGCTCGATGAAGATTGTGTTCGCTATGTTGTTCTGTTTCCAGTGGATCAGTAGTGGAGCCCAGTTGGGACAATCGGGGATCTGTGTAGCATTTGGGGTAGTCTTCTTTTATTTTGGTTCTGTAGTCGGACCTTGTGTGTATCTGGATGATGTAATGCTTTATTCATGTATTGTGTGAAGTGGCGATAGTAAGGCAACTATGTATCTCTTTCCCTTATGTATTACATGGGTTGTGTGAAGATTACCTCACTTGCGACATTGCTTTCAATGCGGTTATGCCGCTAAGTCGTGCTTCGACACGTGGGAGATATAGCCGCATCGTGGGCGTTACAAGTTGGTAATCAGAGCCTACCCTGACTTAGGAGCCCCCTGCTTGATTGAATCGCTGGTATTGTTGACTCTAGAGAAATGTTTTGATTCATTTAGGATTATATATATCGGAGAGTAGCATTCTTTTTACTCCTCAGTCCCTTTGTCGCTCTGGTGAGGCATCCTGACGTAGAGTTTTGACTCTCTCTTCTCAAAGTTTACTAAAAAAAATTTAGGATCACGCGGGTATCTTGGAATCGTTCCGATAGTTTTGTGACGAGAACATTGTTCTTGGTGCCTCCTGACATTTAGGGGTGGTGGCAGTGTCCCGGGGAGTTGAGCTCCAAGGTGTTGTCATCACAATTTTATCGTTGCAATTCCGGAATACTTGAGTTTCGCCGACATTGAAAAACTCTTTTATGCAGTTGTTGGTGAGATAACCTCGACGCCACCCAGTACTAGGGCGGGAGTTCGGGAGTATTGCCATAACTCGTGTAACGGATGCTTTTCGAAGGTTGAGGTAAATGATTTCCAAAGGTTTCTTGGTTATGTGTTGAAGGATGGATACAGCTGGATGTAGGATTTGCTAGTTTTGGGTGAGATATTATGCTTCCCTTGTATCCCCAACACCTGATTGCATAACCGGAAAATTTCGGGAGTTTATAAGTGGGAATTGAAGTAGCTCTTAGGATATCATTCCGACAGATGTATGATACGAAATTGGGGTTCGACGTCTAGTGGTCTGCCTATCCACGATTGGTTTTACAGTGGTCTCGTTGTGTCTTAAAGAGTCCTTGGCTATGCTGACTCGGGGACGCTTCGTATGTCATGTGCACTGCCTTGTACATGATGGTGCTATACGATCGAGCCCGTGTAGGCCCCACCACGAAAACTTCGGACGAAATCTCTATCATATGTTTGTTTCGGCTTATTCTGCAAGCCAATCCTTTGTTCTTGTTTTTCAGTTGTGGTATTCGAGTTGCTTCGAAGACAAATGTTGATTCCATACCTTTCCTAAGTGGTGTTCTCATATTTCTATGTGGATACCAATCCTTCATGATAATCGAGTTTGTCATGTCAATCCTTGTCAACCGGTGCGATTCTCTTCAAGATGATCCTATCATTTGTCTCATTCGCAAGATCAACTCCAAGTCTTCTCAATGGTGTTTGTTTCATCTGTCTCCAAGTTGTCTTTGTTTTCCCGCCCTCCCAACCTTGTTTCTTCAAGGACTCATATATATTAATCAAGTATCCATCTTATTGATGCAAAGTCTCGACATTCTTTTCTGTCAATGTTCTTACCCGGTGGTTCCCATGAAGATGTTCTACTAGCTCATCATTCTTCGTTCTCTTTCTTCTCCGGTGGATTCAAGTCAAGCTTTGTTGATCATATCCCTTTTTCCTCGTTTCAAATACCTTCTCATGCTGGTGCACCTCATAATCATTCACTTCTCGCTATTCATTTGTCCGGGAGTGCTGAAGATATCTCAGAAGGCTCGTCTTGTCATTCAAGATCCGTTCATCGTATTTCGAGGTTGTTATCTCATTCAAGCCGTTTAATTCAATCGGTGCTATCTCCTTTTCTAGTAATCGTTCCATGGTGTTTTCTCTTGAGTGGGCCCTAACCCACAGGTCTTTTCCCAGGATCTTACCTGACTCTTCTTATTTTCCCGGAGCTATCCTCAAATTTCTTTTCGAAGTTTTACGTAAGGATGATTTATCATCAGTCAAATGCCTTTCTCCAAGATCGGTTAAATTCTTTTCATCGTTGGCTCAATCTCTTCACTTTTGATTCTTCTGGAGTGCCTCTACAATTATTGGTGGTGTTTCTCGTCGTCATTCTCAGATTTTGAAGACCGAAGAAGAGTTTTACCTCCATATCTTATCCGTTCTCTCAGAGATTCGTGATTCTAGTTCGAGCCCATCCTCTCATAATTGTTTTCGATTGTCAGAATTCTTTTCACCTATCCGGAGCAATTCAAGATTCTGTTCAGTTTGATTATCCGGAGCCCATCATCTAAGATTTTATTCATTCTTAGCTTTCAGCTATGGTTCTCCAAATCTTACCGGTGCTTCGTTCAAGTGATCTCTAATTAGTTCGTGATCCCTTCGTTCTCATGCATCTAGATTGTCTCAAGTATCTTCGTTCATTTCACAATTCTTACCGGTGATTCATCCCTTTTACTTCGTTCGTTTTTTTCAGTTCTTACGGTGGTTCTTCCAGGATTTTGTTCTACTGTTATCATATCAATTTATTCGTTGTTCCAATCCTACCGGTGGATCGTTGAAGACCTTCTCAAGTTGCGCTATATCTATCTTAATCCTTTCTACGAGAATACGTAGTATGCCAAATCCGTTGCTTGTCATCAATTAAATTTGTGAAGGATACGCATAACATAATTCTTGTTCTTGTTTCATCCAAGTGATAAATTTCTTCCTTCGGAGTTTGTTCATGATGAATAAATTCTTTATTTTCTTTTGTTCATATTTTCTTTCTCGAAGTTCCAAGCTCTAATTATGACGGAGATCCATTTAAATCATTGCAAGGATTCACCTTGTGTTTTCAACTTCTCTTTCTTTCTATCATCCTTTTATTACCGGAGTTCTTCATGGAGGCTACACATGGTGGTTCATCAAGGATTTAAATTCCTTCTCGAAGGGTTCATCGAGATTCTTTTCAGAGGAGCTCAAGTTTTCTTCATTTTGCAATCCGGAGTGCAATTCTTTCTATCGTAGCATTGGTGGTGGTATTATGTCATTCTTGATAATTTGAGTTCATGTTTCATGATTCACATGTTGTTAAGAATGAGGTAGTTTAAATCCACCAATCTCTTCATTCGAGTTATCTTGGGTTATATTTCACCTAAAGCTTTCCATAAGGATTGTTGCTTTTATGGTGCTCATAAATGACCTAAGTTCTTCATCTATCCTCCCAGTGAATAAGTTTCTCGTCTCTTTGTTCATATCAATCCAATTCTTTTCCCGTGAGTGGCAGGTTGTCACCTCATTATTGAAGATGTATTCCATAAGACCATATCAAGATTATTCTTTTCGTTGTAGGTTTTCCAACAACTCCGTTCGAACCTTCTCCTAAAGATGCTTTTGCAAGATGATTTAAGGTAGAAGATGTTGTTTTCTCCTACGTTCAATCCATTCCATTCTTTCTTTTCTTCCGGAGGCATTGTGATGTTGCTCTCTTCAACCCATCTTCTTGTTTTGTCAGGATCATGTTCTTTTCGTGCTTATTCTTTTAACCGGAGTGTTGTGCCCTCTGCTCAAGTTCTTTTCATCTTATCAAGTTTCATATCACTTTTCGAACGGAGTGATGTCCGAATTTGTTCTTCCTTGTTCCTCTTTCCTAACGGAGTGCTTTCAACTTTGTTTATCTCTGTTGTATTCTTTTCTCGAAATGGTTTAAACTTTCAGGGTTCTTTGGTTTCACTTGTTTGTCAAAGAAGCAACTTAGTTTTTACCTCTTCTCTTTCTCTTCCGTTTTCCCTCCGGTGCCATCCTAGATCTCGGGACGAGATCCTCTCGTAGTGGTGGAGTGTTGTAACGCCCCAAGACCGGAGCTTCAGATGCCTTCCAGGGTTTCCGGGTTTCGTCGTGTGATTTGTTTGGTTCTTTGCATTCATCATTGCATCATGGCATCATGCCATTATTATTGCAACCGTTTCAAAACTCTTCTCAATAAAATGCATAGATATTTGATCTATTTAAATTGAGGGAAATTCACATGGTGAAATTCTCTTTAAAACATATCCTCCCAATTGTATTAGGGAGCTATAATGAATATTCCATTAATTTGGAATTGACCATAACACACTTGCAAAACAAGTTCCATGGCTTTTCCATCTCAATTTTCTTGACCTCAAACTTTTCCCACGATCCTTTCGTCATTTTCCGAGCTCCACCAAATTTCTGAACATTTTTGGACTCTCCAAAAATGTTTTCCTAATTCAAACTTATTTGAATCACTTTCAAATATGTTCTAATGGAATCCCTCCAAGCGGTGCCAAATGTATTTTTCTTGCGTCAATCTCATTTTTATGAGTCTAGAAAAATTAAGCCGCTGCCCAAATTCTACATCTACCTTCCTTTCCTCTTCCTTTTCTTCTCTGACAGTTTTCAGCTTTTGGTAAAAGAATAAGAAGGAGAGCAGCAACAGCTCGGCCTGCTCCCAGCAGCCGGCCCACCTCTCCTAAAGCCCATCAGCCAGGCGGTCCATCTTGCTTCCCGGCATGCTAGGCCCAGCCGCACCTCACCTCTCTCCCGAAACCTAGCTGCCCTGTTTCCCTCTCTCTCAATCTCACCATCTCCCTCCCGCAGCGCCGCCTCCCTGCTGTCGTTCTTTTTCCCCTCGCGTCCGATCCACATCTCTCTCCCTCTGCCTCGCGCGAGTCCCACCTACGCCTCGCCTCGTCCCCGTCCCTCCAGTGCTACCGTCGCCATGGCCTCTCCGAGCTCTGCCTGCATCGACGCCTCAAGCCGCCTTCGTCCCCACGCCGCGAGACCTCCCTGTCGCCAGCATCACTGCCTGCCACACCTGAGTTCTTCCACGACCACTACATCCCTCGCTCGCGCCCAGCCGGTCCTCTGCATCGCCAGCTGCCGACACCGTAAAGTTTGGGTTGTCCCCGACCTTGCGGCCCTGGCCTCCGTCCCCGTGCCGAACCTCCATGACGTCGCCGCCACTAAGCTCCGCCTCAGGCCTCCATCAATCCACCCGTCCATCCATGCCTGCAGCAGAGCCCCAACGCCTCCTCGTCCCCGCGCAGCCCGCGAGGCACCGGCCTCCTCTGCATCGCGCCTCTCGAGCAACGTCCAGGAGCCCGAGCTCCATCTTCTACGCCGCGTCCGAGCGAGTGGAGCTCGCTGATCAAGCATGCACCAAGTACCATGCCGCCCTCCCGAGCACCTCCCGTTCGTGCCTCCCCTCGTCCTCATCGTCCATCTGTGAGAAGTTTTGGCATGGCCATGGCCGAGACCCCCCGAGCATTTTATTGCCTTGTTGCACCTCCGTTCCTGGAGTTTTGGACCGTCAAGACTTGTTGCCGGGACAACAAGACGTTTCTGGGAACGCCAAGTACCAGGACGACAAAGACCGCGAAGTTCGTCTTCCGCCGTTGAAATGAGATGTGCAACTACTTCCACGACGAAATGAGAACAACTACCGCCGTTGAAGGCCGTCAAGTGAACATCTACCGACGACTTGTATGACCTACTCCGTGAATGTGTACCACTACGCCCGGAGGCATCGGATCTGGCAAGTCCAACAACGACTATGCTCAACTACCCACCACCCCGAACGTCTACGAAAACGTGTACCGCTACCCCCGCCCGAACGTCTTCAGAACATGTGCCGTCAACCCTCGAAGACCCGTGGACGGCAAGTTCCTTGTTGACCCCGAACACCTACGGAGTGTGAACATCTACGAAGCGAGAACGACTACTTCCACTACCGCTGTCGCGAGAATGCCTACTTCCCTCTATGAACTTGAACCGTTCCGATAATGCACGCGTCGAAAGGTATAACCCCGAGATGACGCCCGTGAACGAATCAATGCATGTTGTATGAGATGCACCCTTGTTCGCCTCGAGTCCGAACTATCGGTGCACGTTGCCCCTCTTTTGCCTTGCCACCGACATGTGGGACACCCGGTATCCGAGATCACTCCCCGTCACTCTTGCACGTTTCGCGCACCCACACTTGTTCCTTGGCACTAGCATCTCATTTGAGTTGCCGGATCTCCGGAATGTTGCCATGGTAACATTTCCGTTTCGCCGCCATGGCACCCCTTTTTCCTTCCGCCATGGTGACAAATGCCTCATATCTTATCATGTCAACTTTTCCATAAAACTTGCATAAACTTGCACATGCCATTCACATCATGATAATAACATTTAAAATGTTTATAAATTATTGTTGCATTAAATTGCTTATGCATATGAGGATTTACCGGAATTGTTGTTTCATGTTTCCGGCCTCATTTAATATGCCTAACTGCGTAGTTTACTTTTGTTTCATCTCTTGCCATGTTCAACAACATTTAATATTGTTGGGTGCCTAAACGGGAGAGAACTAAATAATTGACGTGGTGTTTCGTCAATATGCAACTCGTTGCATATTGAGCTCCACTTAACTTGTAGAGTTGTTTGTGCACTTTGCCATGCCATGCATATTTAAATCGGACATGCATCATACTTGGTTGTGCATCATGCCATGTTATGTGATGGTTGTTTACTATGTTGTTTGCTGCTTTCCGGGTTACTTCTCGCGTTAGCTTCGGTTTCGTTCCGGAGTTGTGAGGATCCGTTCAACTTCGTCCGTTTGTCTTCTTCATGGACTTGTTCTTCTTCCTTGCGGGATCTCAGGCAAGATGACCATACCCTCGAAATCACTTCTATCTTTGCTTGCTAGTTGCTCGCTCTTTTGCTATTCCTATGGTATGATACCTACCACTTGCTTATCATGCCTCCCATATTGTTAAGCCAAGCCTCTAACCCACCTTGTCCTAGCAAACCGTTGTTTGGCTATGTTATCGCTTTGCTCAGCCCCTCTTATAGCGTTGTTAGTTGCACGTGAAGATTGGAGTTTGTTCCATGTTGGAACATGGATATTTTGTTGGGATATCACAATATCTCTTATTTAATTAATGCATCTATATACTTGGTAAAGAGTGGAAGGCTCGGCCTTATGCCTGGTGTTTTGTTCCACTCTTGCCGCCCTTGTTTCCGTCATACCGGTGTTATGTTCCTTGATTTTGCGTTCCTTACGTGGTTGGGTTATAATGGGAACCCCTTGATAGTTCGCCTTGAATAAAACTCCTCTAGCAAGGCCCAACCTTGGTTTTACCATTTGCACTAACAACCTACCACCTTCCCTTGGGTTCTGCAGACTCATGGGTCATCTTTATTTAACCCCCCTGGGCCAGTGCTTCTCTAAGTGTTGGTCCGAACTGAGTAGACTGCAGGGCCACCTCGGGGAAACTTGAGGGTTGGTTTTACTCGTAGGATGTATCATCCGGTGTTGCCCTGAGAACGAGATATGTGCAGCTCCTGTCAGGATGTCGGTGCATCGGGTGGCTTTGCTGGTTTAGTTTTACCATTGTCGAGATGTCTTGTAACCAGGATTCCGAGTCTAATCGGGTCTTGAATGCCTAACATAATTAATCTTGAATGCCTAACATAATTAAAGAAAATTACCATGCTGTTTTTTAGGACTCCCAAAATAATATAAGTGAAGCATGAGAGAACAATGTTTTCTATAAAACAAATCTACCAACGTGCTCTAGAAGATATAGGTGAAGTACTAGAGCAAAAACTATATAACTCAAAAGATATAAGTGAAGCACATAGAGTATTCTAACAACTTCCGAATCATGAGTGTCTCTCTAAAAAAAGGTGTGTGCAGCAATGATGATTGTGTAAAACTAACAAATAAAGACTCAAATAATACAAGACGCTCCAAGCAAAACACATATCATGTGGTAAATAAAAATATAGCTCCAAGTAAAGTTACCGATAGAAGTAGAGGAAAGAGGGGATGCCTTCAGGGGCATCCCCAAGATTTGGATTTTAGGTGTCCTTAGATTATCTTGGGGGTGCCATGGGCATCCCCAAGCTTAGGCTCTTGCCACTCCTTATTCCATAATCCATCATATCTTTACCCAAAACTTGAAAACTTCACAACACAAAACTTAAAGTAGAAAATCTCGTGAGCTCCGTTAGCGAAACAAAACAAAACACCACTTCAAGGTACTGTATTGAACTCATTCTTTATTTATATTGGTGTTAAACCTACTGTATTCCGACTTCACTATGGTTTATAAACTATTTTACTAGCCATAGATTCATCAAAATAAGCAAACAACACACACAAAACAGAATCTGTCAAAAACAGAACAGTCTGTAGTAATCTGTAGCTAACGCAAGATCTGGAACCCCAAAAATTCTAAAATAAATTTCTTTACGTGAGGAATTTATATATTAATCATCTGAAAAAATAATTAACTTAATATCACTTTCCAAATAAAAATTTCAGCAGTTCTTGTGAGCGCTAAAGTTTCTGTTTTTTACAGCAAGATTAAAAAGACTTTCCCCAAGTCTTCCCAACGGTTCTACTTGGCACAAACACTAATTAAACACAAAAAACACAACCAAAACAGAGGCTATATAAATTATTTATTACTAAATAGGAGAAAAATCAAGGAATAAAAATAAAATTGGGTTGCCTCCCAACAAGCGCTATCGTTTAACGCCCCTAGAGCGAAGATAGATCTATGTATTGTCATCTTTGGTTTTAGGGAAGAAAAGAGCAAACTTGCTATCTATGGAATTAATCTTTCTATTTTGATAAAGCACATGGCTATTAATGGTCTAAGAAAGATTAAGTACGTTACAGAAATTTGTATCTAAGCTAGCCTTCATCTCTTTGATAGATTCGTTTTAGTAAGAGAGCAAAAGAGATGTAGATTCAACTTTCTGATTCATGGGGTGCCCAAATATGGTTTTCATCTTTTCATAAGTGTCTACGACATCCCCTTTAAGAAAACCTTCTTCAAATATAGAATCTAGGACATGCTTAAAAGAAGAAGGTAGGGCAACATAAAAGCTTTTTAAGTAAATTTCAATTTGGTATTGAGGCACATAGCTAGCCCTGATCCTTAATAGTCTATCCCAAGCATCTTTCAAAGATTCATCAAGTAAATAATGAAAAATTCCGAAATCATCTTCATCAAAATTATTAAGATTCTCATTGATAACTCTGGTAGGTCTTTCCATAGCATCTTTATTTATGAGTTTAGCGAGAGTAGAAGGATTGTCCAAAGTGCTAAAACTAGGGAGAGAACTCCCAACCCTTTTTGATTCCGGCATAGAGGAAGAAAGGTGAGCGGAAAAGAGAAGGAGAATAAAACGGCAAGGGTGAAGTGGGGGAGAGGAAAACCAGAGGCAAATGGGAAATAATGTAATGCGGGAGATAAGGGCTTGTGATGGGTACTTGGTATGTTGACTTTTGCGTAGACTCCCCGGCAACGGCGCCAGAAATGGCTCGTTGTTGGGAGTCCAAATCTGAATTGACCTTGCATAAGCCTCCCCGGCAACGGCGCCAGAAATCCTTCTTGCTACCTCTTGAGCACTGCGTTGGTTTTCCCTTGAAGAGGAAAGGGTGATGAAGTAGAGCAGCGTAAGTATTTCCCTCAGTTTTCACTACAAAAAAAATACACTTCCGTGATGATACGTGTTTGTCATAGTAGGTCGCATTTTCTGTCATGCATGTACATCCATGATGATTTTATGATAGAATCAAGATAGTCATACTTGTGCTGTCGTAGAAGTGTTCCATGACATTACCAAAATTATCATCACGGAAGTGTCCACTACCATGACGATAAATCCCGCGTCACAAAAGTGCTTTCGTCAAGGGTGACCGACACGTGGCATCCACCGTAATGGAACGTCGTTAAGCTATCGGGTCAGGTTTTGGATCCGATAACCCGTTAACAGCCCCGACCAATGGGGATTTTCCACATGTAAAATCATCATTGGCTAGAGGAAACACGTGTCGGCTCATCGTTGGGACAGATGTCATCCACTCATTGGACAGAAGGCACTTATGATACGTCGACACGTGGCACGGCCCAATAAAGGCCCATTCCTGTGAAAAGGCCGGCCCGTTTGACTTGGTCAAAAGGTGGCGGGCCGGCCCTTGTAAAGCCTGTTAACGGCAGGTTCGCATGTAGCCCATTTACAGCCAGCTAACCCAAGGCCCGTTATGCCCTATCCGAATTAGGCCCAGTAGCGTCATCTGGGCCACCCAATATGATTCCAGCCCGTTTTCACTTCTGGCCCATGTATGGCCCATGACGTCTTTCGGCCCATATGAGGCCCTATGTAACTCTTGGCCTATTAACGACCCGTGGTGAAACTGGCCCGTAATGAACAGTGTATCACTTTACACCCATTAACAGCCCGTGCTGAACCTGGCCCGTAATGAACAGTATATCACTTTATACTAGGGCTGGACCAAAAGCTCGTAGCTCGCGAGCTTAATGAGCGCTCGATAGTTCGGCTTGTTAAGCTCGTAGCTCGCTTCTTAATGAACAGAGCCAATCATTGATTTTAGCTCGTTAAGCTTAACGAGCTTAACGAGCGAGCTAACGAGTTTCACGAGTAGCTCGTTAAGCTCGTTAGTAACAGCACAACGCATATTTTCATCTTACGTGACAAAATTTTTTTGTAGCACCTCAGCCCATCTATTTAATCTAATCGACATATGAGGCAACAAACTACTTCATTTCTTTTTGTCATCATATTTCATCTTGAAAACCATACCTCCACATTCATCATGTACATCATAACACATTATAGTCTGTTAACGAGCGCCCGCGAGCGCTCACGAGCTTAACGAGCTTCAAACGAGCCGAGCCGAGCAGAGTTTTCTGCTCGTTAATCTTAACGAGCTTAACGAGCCGAGCCTTAACGAGCACGAGCTTAACGAGTACGAGCTTAACGAGCCGAGCTGCTCGTTAGTCCACCCCTACTTTATACCCATTAACGGCCTGTTATCCCATTGGGCCATTTCTAGCTCATGTTATCTTTCGGCCTTCTCAGAGCCCATTTATTCTTGGGCTTATTTCCAGCATTCATTTACTTACAACACGTTACTGTCATTTTCTGCTTGTGGGCCAAATTCAGCCCGTGGTTACAGTCGGCCCGTTTGTGGTCCGTTAATACGTTGGGCCGTTTTCATAGCGTCATCAAATACATCCTGTTAACGATGGCTTGTTATGGTCGGTGTCGGTGTCAAAACCGGCGGATCTCGGGTAGGGGGTCCCGAACTGTGCATCTAGGCCGGATGGTAACAGGAGGCAGGGGACATGAAGTTTTACCCAGGTTTGGGCCCTCTCGATGGAGGTAAAACCCTACATCCTGCTTGATTAATATTGATGATATGGGTAGTACAAGAGTAGATCTACCACGAGATCAGAGAGGCTAAATCCTAGAAGCTAGCCTATGGTATGATTGTATGTTATGGTTGTTGTCCTACGGACTAAAACCCTTCATTTTATATAGACACCGGAGAGGGTTAGGGTTACACAAGGTCGGTTACAAAGGAGGAGATATCCATATCCGTATTGCCTAGCTTGCCTTCCACGCCAAGTAGAGTCCCATGCGGACACGAGACGAAGTCTTCAATCTTGTATCTTCATAGTCTAACAGTCCGGCCAATGGAGATAGTCCGGCTGTCCGGAGACCCCCTAATCCAGGACTCCCTCAGTAGCCCCCGAACCAGGCTTCAATGACGATGAGTCCGGTGCGTAGTATTGTATTTCGGCATTGCAAGGAGGGTTCCTCTCCAAATTCTGTGTACCTGTCGAAATAATGTCCGGTTTCTTGTGAATGCTTGTACCCCTCGGCTTCTATGCCAATAATGGCCACTTTCCACGTGTCGAGCGAATGCGAAGAGCCAGGGTGTTTTCACATTTACCCCCTTAGCTGTGTGAATGAGCCGTCTATTTAAAAAGACGAGGATTCATATCCAAATCACACCATCCTCCCTTGGCGAGCCTTCATCGGAGCGTACCCGACAGAGATCCATTCCATCATGGCCGGTCGACGCAGCTCCTCCTCTCGCACCCCTAGCTCCAAGTCCGAAGATTGGGAGAGATATTCCGCCCCGAACAGCAAATTAGTGATGCTTCAGTCCAAGGGATTTCTTCCCCCAGCGTACCTGGTCCCGGTTCGAGCCGGGCTTGCCACCTATAATGGCGGAGAGCAAGCAGAGAGCCTTCCCAATCCCTCCAAAGGAGAGCGGGTATGCCTTGTCCCTTATTTGGTAAGAGGGCTCAGATTCCCAATTCATCCGTTTCTCCGGGGGCTCTTGGAGTTCTACGGCCTCCAGTTGCACAACCTTACGCCTGCTTCCGTGCTGCATATCGCGGGATTCGTAGCCCTTTGCGAGTTGTTTTTGGGCTGTGAGGCTCATTTTGCTCTGTGGAAGAAGTTGTTCTGTCTTGTGCCCCGTTCTCAGAAGGGGTCAATATATCAAGTGGGCAGAGCCGAAGTGTGGCATATTGCCGGGACCGGATACCTGTCCAGGACCCCAAAGAAGACGTCCGAAGATTGGACTTCAGAATGGTTTTAGATAGAAGACGTCCCCCTCCTGGATCCTATTCGGATCAGCCTTCCTGAGTTCGACAACGCCCCTTTGAAGAAGCGCCGGAGCTGGCGTCGACGGAGCTCCCTGGAGGAAGATGACAGGGACATTCTTTACCTAATGAGCCGGATAAGTTTTTTAGCTCGATCCGGATTGACCATGATCGAGGTCATGGCTATATGCATCATGCGGGGGGTGCAGCCGCTTCAGTATAGAGGCCACCCCATGTGGGATTTCAATGGGGAGGATGACGCCACCCGCCACGGCCGCAAAGGGCCGGGATCGGCTGCTGATCTAATAAAGATCTTATCCACTTTGTACAAGGGAGAAGAGGAGGAATTCCTTCGTGTCAACCCGCAGGGCAGATTTTCTATGTACAATCCTCCGAGCTGGGTAAGCGGAGACTTTTTATTGCCCATCCATTTCGTATTCCCATAGTTAAGTATTCATTCTAGCAATTTCATCGCAGGAGCTGCGCCAGGCTGTAAAGGAGATAAACAGCCCTCCTCCACAACCCGAGGACCCTGGACGGTCCCTTGACCTGGCCTCCCAGGAGGATCCAGACATATCTGTGGAGCTGATCGATGGGGTATTTTACCAAGCGAGTAATGACAATGCTTTGGTGGCCATTATAGCCGATTACCCTGGGCTAGTTCCAGCCTCACAGGTGACTGAGACCGAAGTCCCAGCAGTTCAAAAAGGGATTCATCCTTGTGTGTTTTTGATCGCCGTATAACAGCCGTGTTTTGTAGGGGTGGTCCTCGAGGCCGAAGGCCGAGCCTGCGGCGACTGGCCAACAAGGGGCCGCGAGGCCAGGCATGCTGAAAAGACCCGCAGTCCGGATTGAGACACTGGCGCAGCGGTATGGCGCGCCGTTCTTATTACAAGACATTATTCTCAGAGGCATATTAACGCCCATGCCTTCTTTTCAGGAAAAAGAGCGCTCGCCGGACTATACCCGGAGAGGCTACCAAATGCGCCACCACAAGCCAGGCTCCAAGGCCGGATTCAGAGGCGGGAACGAATACAAGGCGTGCGCCGGGTGCTCCTCCGACAGAGGATGCAGATAAATTATCCGCCACCCATTCCGAGGTGGAAAGTGCCATGAACCACAGGCGTCGTCGGACTGTTCTTCGTGACGCTTGTTTCTCCCAAGAGGCATTGGATGCCTTCAACTCGGGAGACGCGCACCTCCGTGCCGCTCAAAATGGTCTAGCCAGAGCCACGAAGCAGTATGTAAAAGACATATGGGTGAGAAAATTTGATGATTATATATATCAGTAGCCCCTGAGACTTGAAACAGTTAGGATAACTGATTTAAGGATCGTTTGTTATGCAGGTTCTTACAGAAAAGAATACTCAACTGTCTCAGGAGCTGGAAGAGTGCAAAGCCCAACTTCAGGCCGCACTGGCCGCGGCAGGGGAGACCAAAGAGACCCCCTCTGGTAACATATCCTTTGAATGATAAGTATCATATAGAATGCGGTGTATATGCAGATCTGACGATAAAATTGCAGATGACGCTGGAGTAAATCCGGATAAGCAACAGCTCATACGCCAGCTGAAGGCCGGTGAGAGCGTGCTTACGAGGGTGAGGTAGGAGGAAAATGATCTCCTAGATGCCAACACCAAGCTGGGAGTGGAACTACAAGATGTTCGTGCCCAACTGTCGGACTCTGTTAAGGAAAATCGGCAGCTTCGACGCGGCATATTTAGTAAGTGCTTGAACGAACTTTGAAAAAAAGTTCGGCGAGGAAGCTGGCTGACAGAGTTATGTCTGTAGGTATGCTAACAAGTCGTCATGCCAAGGAAATGCCCGGTTCAACGGGTGACCTTCTTCCCGAGCTCTCCCAGCTGCACGAACGAGTTCAGCAGGTGATGCAAGGCGTCGCCCAGGCCTTGTGGCCATCCGTCTCCATACCCGAAGGCCTTGGAGAGCTTGCAAAAAAGCTAAAGGGAGCGCGACGGCGCTTCCGATTATGGAAGATATCGGCCTTCCGTCAGGGCGCCAGGGAAGCCTAAGCGATGGTGAAGACACGGTACACGAAGGCTGACCCGAACCACATGGCCGAAGTCGGATCTGTGGGGCCCGATGGGAAGGAGATCCCTGTGAGCTTAGTGTACGGCCAAGTAGAATTTGCCGCAAAGTATTCCCAACAGGACTGTAGACTAGACAGCCTGTTGGATGGTATTGAAGAGGAATTCAACCAGTCAAATTGACTATGTAATTTTAAAGTGATATGTATAATGCCTTCTAGCCGGATTGTAGATCGTTTGTCGTGGCGGACCTTTTCGCTTCAACCTCGGGACCTGACAGTCCGGAGTGTATCCGAATACCCTCTCGGTTATGTAAGAACCGGGGCATGCATGGAGACCAGGCGTAGGGGTCATTAGTGCTTTATCTGACAAGTGCCCAACTAGTTATGTTATATTACATGGGTAGTAAGAAACATCTTCCAGGGAGAATAGTTCCGTTAAGGGTTCCTTTCCCTGGGTAAGCATGCCCTAAAGTGCATGTCCGGACTACGATAAGAAGCGCAGAAAAATCATCTAGGGGCAGATATGGATAATAAAAGTCATCTTTTGTTCACCGACCGAATATTCCCTTAAGAACGCTAGCTTTCGGCTTCACCCAGTCTGAGGTACACGTCCGGCTGAACCGGCGGTAACAATCGCAGAGGTGCTCCCCTTATGCCCTAGCCGAATTAACGGGAACGTAGGGCATAAATACAAGAGCCAGGCAACCCAGCTTGGCCAAATAAGTCATATCGATGCATATAATGGTCAAAAAAGGTACATGCGGAAGTATAACACATGTGTTGGGCGTGAGGCCCGGGTAAATAACTTAAGCTTCTGTGAAAGAAGCCCCCAGGTATGAAGAGTGCGGCTAGCACATCTATAATGTACGAGTGAGGAACAAGGTGGCCCTTGAAGGCCTAAAGAAATAAAAGAAAGAAAGGGAAACAGGACAGATGATGCATATGCAGAAAATGGACAAAGGGAGGGGACTAACATAGAGTCCGATGCTAGGCGTAGAATCTTCGAAGCCTGGCTGCGTTCCATGGGTTCGGCTCGAGTCGACTAGTCGATGCATCCCGTAGTCGGTATGCTCCACCGGTCAGAACTTGGTCGATAATGAAGGGACCTTCCCATTTGGGCTCGAGCTTGTTCTTTTTCATATCCGGCAGTTGTAGAACTAGTTCGCCAACGTTATAAGTTTTGGCCCGTACTTCTCTGCTTTGGTATCTGCGAGCCTGTTGCTGGTAAAATGCAGAACGGGCTTTGGCTACGTCGCGCTCTTCCTCCAAGGTGTCCAGACTGTCCTGCCGATCGAGCTCGGCTTCTCTTTCTTCATACATGCGCACTCGAGGTGAGTCATGAATTATGTCACAGGGCAGGACTGCCTCTGCGCCGTACACCATAAAAAACGGTGTATATCCGGTACTACGATTCGGCGTGGTCCGCAGCCCCCAGAGTACGGAGTCAAGCTCCTCTACCCAGTGCGTGTCAGACTCCGTTAAGGAGCGCACTAACCTGGGTTTAATGCCGCTCATTATAAGACCATTTGCTCGTTCGACTTGACCGTTGGTTTGTGGGTGATAGACTGAAGCATAATCGAGTTTGATGCCCATTTTGTTGCACCAGAGTTTTACCTCGTCGGCCGTGAAGTTCGTGTCATTATCAGTGATGATGCTGTGGGGGACGTTGTAATGGTGTACAACCCCGGATATGAAATCTATCACCGGTCCGGATTCGGCTGCTTTAACCGGTTTAGCCTCTATCCATTTGGTGAATTTATCCACCATGACCAATAAGTATTTTTTCTTATGGGTTCCCCCTTTAAGGGGTCCAACCATGTCAAGCCCCCAGACCGCGAAGGGCCATGTAATGGGGATTGTTCGGAGGGCGGTGGGTGGCATGTGGCTTTGATTTGCAAAGAGCTGGCAACTGGCGCAACGTTGGACCAGGTCCTGTGCATCTGCCCGGGCCGTTTGCCAATAGAATCATGTACGGAAGGCCTTGCTTACAAGAGCCTGGGCTGCAGCGTGATGACCGCCGAGTCCGGCGTGAATTTCTGCCAAAAGGTTCCCGCCATCCTCTTCGGAGATGCACTTTGGAAGGACTCCGGTAGCGCTTTTTTTTGTACAATTCTCCCTCATGGACCCTGTAGGCCTTGGATCGCCGTACTATGCAGCGTGCCTCATTTTGGTCCTCCGGAAGTTCCTGTCTAGTTAGGTAGGCCAGGAATGGTTCTGTCCACGGGGCAATAATGGCCATTATTTTGTGGGCTGATTGTGTTATTTCGGTGGCGGAGCCTCCGATTGTGTTAGAGAGTTCGGTATCGGGTATTTTGGCCGGGTCCGGACTGTTGTTACCGGTGTCCCCTTCCCATGCTACGGATGGCTTGAAGAGTCGTTCCAGAAATATGTTGGGAGGGACCGCGTCGCGTTTTGCGCCGATGCGGGCGAGGATATCGCCGCCTGATTGTTTTCCCGTGCCACATGGTGAAATTCGAGCCCCTCAAACCGAGCTGACATTTTTAGGACGACATTGCGATAAGCTGCCATTTTCGGATCCTTGGCATCGAAGTCTCCATGGATAATGCGAGGTTCGAATCCCCGCGCACCTCTAGGCGTTGAATGCCCATGGATAATGCCATCCGGAGACCATGTAGAAGGGCCTCATATTCGACTGCTTTGTTGGAGTCCGTATACATTATCTGTAGTATGTATTGAATGGTATCTCCTGTTGGGGACGTCAAAACGACGCCAGCCCCCAGACCAGCCAACATTTTGGAGCCGTCGAAGTGCATGATCCAGTTTGAAGAGTCATGTCATCTTGTGCATTGCATCATCATGTTTTCAAAACCTTCATCCGTCCATGTTTCCCCCAGTCCCGTCCGTTGTCCGTTCTGAGCCTAGACACACTTGCACGCGCCTGCGGCACGTCCGAAATATTATTTTTTAAGTGGCCGTAAAATGTTCTTGGAATGGGATGAAAGTTGGCGTGCGGTGTTGTTATGTTGTCAGTAGACCGCCTGCCAAGTTTCATCCCATTCGGAGTCCGTTTGACGACCCAACGGATAACTATAGCGGCAGTATAGCCGGTCACACGTCGGACGTTTTCGGTCTCCGGAAACAGACGCCGAGCCTCCCTCTCTTCTCTTCTCTCAACTTGAGACCTCCTACACAGCCCACTACCTACCGCCAGGCCCAACCTAACCTCTCTCGTCAGCCCGCGGCCCTCCTCGCGCGCGCGTCCGAAAATTGTCCCGGACCCGACCCGAGCAGTCATCACCGTCATGTCCGGATCATCCCCAAACATCTACAAAACGTCTCCGTTTTTTTTATTTGGGCTCCCTAGCCTATTTTTTTCTGACCGTCCGATTACGATCGGAGGGATGGATTAGCCCCTACCCAAACATCCTTTTGCTATTTATATGCCAGGACAAACCCTAAAAACTAGATCATTTGTCCCCCCTCAGTCGCCACCACACTTCACCAAATCTTCATCGGGATCCAACCCGCAACCATCCTCTCCCTCCCTCGTTTTCAGCACCACCAACCAGAGCCTGCAACCATGATCGAAATCCTTCCCGACAGTCTCCCTCTTTTTCCGCGCTTGACGAATTGGGTCGCCCGAGCCCCGAGCCCCTTCGCTGTTCTTTCCCTAAGCTCCTCTCGCGCTGGTATCCTCGGAGCCCCGAGCTTCCCTGTGCGACTCCACCACGCCTCGTCGTCCGACGACCGGCACCGCCGCCGGCGACCGAACTAGTAGCAACGTCGCCCCTGCCTTCTTCTTTTATCCCGTGCTACTACCTCGTCTCACCTCTGTCTCCCTCACTCTATTTTGGACCAGGGGCCCCGCGCCATGGAGCACCCTGTCCACCGGCTCGCCTCCGCTTCGATCCGGCAGGGAACGGGATCCCAGCGATCTCCCGCGACCGGATCCGGCCACCCCGACTCCTTGTGCCCTCGGGCCCCGCAGGACCTCCTCCTCGCCTCTGCGTCGTCCTCACCGCCCTGTAGCCGAGGCCGTTGCCTCCTCAGTTCGTCACGTCGCCTCCAGTTCCGCCGGATCCGCCGTCTCCAGGCCCTTCCTGGACGGATCCTGCCACCGCGCTGCCGCTCCTCGCCCACAGCTCCGCCCAGTCGCCGCCATCTTCTTCTCGGAGGTCCACCGGCGCTACAAGTCCCGCTGTGCCTGATTTCCTCTCGTCAGAGACGAACGGGTGCTCGCCCGCGTACGTTGACCGCGCCCACGCGGACCAGGCCTCGATCGCCTCCAGCCCAGCAGCCCGCGTCCTGCGCCAGTAGGCCAGCCTAGCACCGGCCGGGCCAAGGCCCATGGGTGAGGACACGCCCAGCCTCTCCCCTGTTCCTGTTGGGCCGACTCGGCCCAGAATTGTTTTTTTCCTGCTGCTGTGATTTTCACTTTTATCCAGTAAAGGCAGAATTGCAGAAAAGACCTGCATCTTCATGCATTTAATAACTCACAAACTGTGCATCGGATTAAAAAGATCTATATATGAAACTTGCTTAAAATTATGTGTAGATTAATAATATGCCACTTTATTGCCATGTTAAAATGCTTAAAATGTTGTTTGTTTAAATTTGCTCAAATAACTTGTTAAAATGTTTTAATTCATAACTATTTAACCGTAGCTCCAAATTTAACAAACTTTATATGTAATTGGGGTAGAAAAATGCCTAGTTTAACATGGTGGCTTCACCTTGCATGTTTAACCACTCTAAAATTGTGTTTAGGGCAGAACAGGACCAAACCTAATATATGCACATGAGGAGTTTCCAGATTTGTTGTTTTGTTATTCTGACCTCATTTAAACTTGACTAGATAGGTAGTTTTACTTTGCTTCACCCTCTTGCCATGTTTAACAACATTTAATATTATTGGGTACATAAACAAGATCGAACTAAATAAGTCACGTGGTGTTTCGTCAATATGCAACGGAGTTGCATATTGAGCTCCACTTAATTTATAGGATTGCTTGTGCACTTTGCCATGCCATGCTTCATTAAACCGGACATGCATCATACTTGGTTGTGCATCATGCCATGCTTATGTCGTGGTTGTTTACTATGTTGGTTGCTTCTTTCCGGTGTTGCTTCTTCGGGTTGGTTCCGATAACGTTGCATTTGTGAGGATTCGTTCGACTACGTCCGTTTGTCTTCTTCATGGACTTGTTCTTCTTCCTTGCGGGATTTCAGGCAAGATGACCATCCCCTCGAAATCACTTCTATCTTTGCTTGCTAGTTGCTCGCTCTTTTGCTATGCCTATGCTGCGATACCTACCTCTTGCTTATCATGCCTCCCATATTGTTAAACCAAGCCTCTAACCCACCTTGTCCTAGCAAACCGTTGTTTGGCTATGTTACCACTTTGCTCAGCCCCTCTTATAGTGTTGTTAGTTGCAGGTGAAGATTGAAGTGTGTTCCTTGTTGGAACATGGAGATGTTGTTCCTTGTTGGAACATGTTTACTTGTTGGGATATCACAATATTTCTTATCTAATTAATGCATCTATATACTTGGTAAAGGGTGGAAGGCTCGGCCTTATGCCTGGTGTTTTGTTCCACTCTTGCCGCCCTAGTTTCCGTCATATCGGTGTTATGTTCCCGGATTTTGCGTTCCTTACGCGGTTGGGTTATAATGGGAACCCCTTGACAGTTCGCCTTGAATAAAACTCCTCCAGCAATGCCCAACCTTGGTTTTACCATTTGCCACCTAGCCTCTTTTTCCCTTGGGTTTCGGAGCCCAAGGGTCATCTTTTTTTTAAACCCCCCCCCCCCGACCAGTTCTCCTCTGAGTGTTGGTCCAAACTAGAGTCTTGTGCAGCGCCCCCTCGGGGAAACTCGAGGTTTGGTTTTAGTTGTATGGAGAGCTCATCTGAGTGTGCCCTGAGAACGAGATATGTGCAGCTCCTATCGGGATTTGTCGGCACATTCGGGCGGTGTTGCTGGACTTGTTTTACCATTGTCGAGGATGTCTCGTAACCTGGATGCCGAGTCTGATCGGAATGTCTTGGGAGAAGGAATATCCTTCGTTGACCGTGAGAGCTTGTGATGGGCTAAGTTGGGACACCCCTGCAAGGATTTGAACTTTCGAAAGCCATGCCCGCGGTTATGGGTAGATGGGAATTTGTTAATGTCCGGTTGTAGAAAACCTGAAGTTACTCTTAATTAAAATGCACCAACCGCGTATGTAACCGTGATGGTCTCTTCTCGGCGGGGTCCGGGAAGTGAACACGGTGTTGGAGTTATGCTTGACGTAGGTTGTTATAGGATCACTTCTTGATCATAGATTCTCGACCGTGCTTTGCCTTCTCTTCTCTCTCTCATTTGCGTATGTTAGCCACCATATATGCTAGTCGCTTGCTGCAGCTCCACCTCATACCTTTTACCCTTCCTATAAGCTTAAATAGTCTTGATTGCGAGGGTGTGAGATTGCTGAGTCCCCATGACTCACAGATACTTCCAAAACTAGTTTGCGGGTGCCGATGATATCGTGCAGGTGACGCAACCGAGCTCGAGGAGATCGATGAAGATCGTCTTCGTTATGTTGTTTCCATTTCCAGTTGATCAGTAGTGGAGCCCAGTTGGGACTATCGGGGATCTGTGTAGCTTTTGGGGTAGTCTTCTTTTATTTTGGTTCCGTAGTCGGACCTTGATTGTATCTGAATGATGTGATGTTTTATTCATGTAATTGTGTGAAGTGGCGATTGTAAGCAAACTATGTATCTCTTTCCCTTATGTATTACATGGGTTGTCTGAAGATTACCTCACTTGTGACATAGCTTTCAATGCGGTTATGCCTCTAATTCGTGCTTCGACACGTGGATATATAGCCGCATCGAGGGCGTTACACCATGTAGAAGGGCCTCGTATTCGGCTGCGTTGGAGTCCGTATACATTATCTGTAGTACGTATTGAACGATATCTCCTGTTGGGGACGTCAAAACGACGCCAGCCCCCAGACCAGCCAACATTTTGGAGCCGTCGAAGTGCATGATCCAGTTTGAATATGTATCGTACTCTTTAGGGAGTTCGGCTTCCGTCCACTCAGCGACAAAGTCAGCCAAAACTTGCGACTTAATAGCTCGCCGTGGCTTGTCAATTATGTCGAACGGGTGGAGCTCAATGGCCCATTTGGCAATCTGGCCTGTCGCGTCGCGGTTGTTTATAATACCATTAAGTGGTACTTCCGAGGCTACCGTTATCGAACACTCTTGAAAGTAGTGTCACAGCTTCCGGGATTCCATAAATACCGCGTACGCTATCTTTTGATAATGCGGGTACCGTGATTTGCATGGAGTAAGGATAGTGGACACATAGTAAACCGGCTTTTGAAGGGGGAATTTGTGTCCGTCCACTTCTCGCTCGACGACGAGCACTGCGCTTACTACTTGATGAGTTGCCGCAATGTATAATAGCATTGGTTCGCCAATGTTTGGCGCAGCCAGGACTGGGTTTGTTGCCAATATGGCTTTTATTTCGTTGAGTCCGGCCGAGGTGGCATCCGTCCACTCGAAGTGTTTGGTGCACCGGAGGAGGCGATAAAGGGGTAATGCCTTTTCTCCCAAGCGGGAGATAAAGTGGCTTAGAGCCGCCATGCATCCAGTCAATTTTTGTATTTGTTTGAGGTCTGTTGGGGTAGCCAACTGTGACAACGCTCGGATTTTGGCCGGATTAGCTTCAATACCACTACTAGAAATAATGAATCCCAGGAGCTTTCCGGCTGGTATGCCGGAAACGCATTTTTCCGGATTGAGCTTGATGTCATATGTTCGGAGGTTGTCGAATGTGAGCCTCAAGTCGTCTACTAGAGTTTCGACATGCTTGGTTTTAACGACCACATCATCCACGTATGCCTCCACTGTTTTGCCAATCTGGTTTGCCAGACATGTCTGAATCATGCGCTGATATGTTGCGCCGGCATTTTTGAGCCCGAAGGGCATTGTGTTGAAGCAGAATGGGCCGTATGGTGTGATGAATGCCATTGCGGCTTGGTCTGGCTCCGCCATTTTAATTTGATGGTAGCTGGAGTATGCGTCGAGGAAACACAATGAATCGTGTCCTACGGTAGCATCGATGATTTGATCGATGCGGGGGAGGGGGAAGGGATCCTTTGGGCAGGCCTTGTTAAGGTCCTTAAAATCAACACACAAGCGCCAGGATTTGTCCTTCTTTGGTACCATCACCAGGTTTGCTAGCCAGTCTGGATGTTTTATATCTCTAATGAATCCGGCCTCCAATAGCTTGGCTAGTTCCTCTCCCATGGCTTGTCTCTTAGGCTCGGAGAAACGTCGAAGAGCCTGCTTGACTGGCTTGAATCCTTTTAGGATATTTAGGCTGTGCTCAGCCAGCCTGCGTGGGATTCCTGGCATGTCTGAAGGGTGCCAGGCAAAAATGTCCCAGTTCTCATGTAGGAACTCTCGCAGTGTGGCATTGACATCAGGGTTTAGTTGTGCCCTGATGGAAGCTGTTTTTGCAGGGTCCGTTGGATGGACTTGGAATTTGACTATTTCGTCCGCCGGTTTAAAGGAGGTGGACTTGGATCTTTTATCGAGTATCACATCGTCCCTGTTCACCGTGGAGCGCAGCGCAGTTAGTTCCTCGGCCGCTAGGGCTTCGGATAGTGCCTCGAGGACCAGTGCGGCTGTCTTATTTTCGGCGTGGAGTGCTATGTCCGGATCACTAGCAAGAGTGATGATTCCGTTGGGCCCGGGCAT
Organism: Triticum urartu; assembly: GCF_003073215.2. Taxonomy (NCBI): domain Eukaryota; kingdom Viridiplantae; phylum Streptophyta; class Magnoliopsida; order Poales; family Poaceae; genus Triticum; species Triticum urartu. The sequence goes on from NC_053023.1 coordinate 470,470,520, forward strand.
TTTGAGCTTCATGTACCCGTAATGGGGTATGGCTTGGAAGATTGTAAACGCCTCCCGCCCTAGTAGAGCGTGGTATCCACTGCTGAACAGGGCCACCTAGAATGTAATTTCTTCAGACCTGTAATTATCCCGCGTGCCGAATACCACATCTAGTGTGATTTTCCCAGCACAGCGTGCTTCCCGACTGGGCATGATTCCTCTAAAGGTTGTGCTATTTTGCTCAATGCGGCTCCAGTCTATTTCCATCTTTTGAAGAGTTTCCTCATAGATGAGGTTTAATCCGCTGCCGCCGTCCATGAGTACCTTGGTGAGTCGAAAGTCGTCCACGATTGGACTGAGGACCAGTGCGGCTGGTGCTCGGGCTGTTCGGAATTTGGGTTCGTCACTAGCATTGAAGGTAATATTCGTGTCACTCCAAGGATTTATTTCTGCTATGTGGCAAATTTCGGCCATGCTGCGGAGTGTTCGCTTGCGTCTATTATTTGACGCGAAGGTCTCAAAGACCGTTAACACCGTATTGTTGTCCACGGGATGGTGCTCCGTGGTTTTTGGGAGGAGTAGATCCTCACCACTTTTGGCCACCTGCTGGAGTATCCAACATGCTCTAAGGCTGTGCATTGGTATTGCATCCATTGTACTATGAATTTTGCAGGGTCCGTTGAGCCATCCCTCCAGTACGGTTCCTTGCTCTGTAGAGGGCTTTTTTTTGGTAGTTAACCCAGGTGTATTGTGATAATGCACCCTTTTATTTCGGACTGGGTTTGTATTCAGGGCCAGATTATCCCAAAATTTTATTTCGGTTTTCCAGGCGCTTTCCATCGCACAGTACTTTCGTACTATGGACACCAAGTCGGCAAAGCGTGTAATTTCGCAGCGACTTATGGCATTGAGGATTCCCTTGTCCGTGCAATTATTACAGAAGAATGAAATTGCGTCTTCCTCGCGGCAGTCCTTTATCCTGTTCATGACCAGGTGGAATCTGGCCCAGTAATGGTTGTTTCTTCGGGCTCTTGCCTGATTTGGGATAGATCGCGTATGTTTGGGTGGGTGGGTGGAATTGAATCCGAATCCTTACCCAATCTGAGACTCAGGGGCCAAGGAGTTTCCGAACTCGAAAGTTTGGATTCTTGGATGTTTTCCGATAAATCTAGCCCGCTGCCTGATTCTAGGTTCAGGCCTTGAGTGACGTCCTCCCCTCCGCGGGTATCCGGCTTGGAGGGATCGGGAATCCGGACATAGCTAGTCCTTAAGATAGATGAAGGGTTGCCGCATTGTTCCTCCACCACTGCAACGTGATGGGTGACTTGGGGAGAGTTGATCTCTCTCAGATCGGGTTTAGGCCCAATCTAATCGTAGTCTGTAGCGACTCCCAGGGCGGCGATGCGATCCAAGAGCTCGTTCAGGGAAGATAGCTCCATTGGATCTAACTGCTCGGCGAGTTCCGAGTTGACGTGAAGATTGCTTTCGATGACCCGAGAAGTCATCGTCGGCGCAGCGGCCGAACAGGCGGTCATAAGAAAACCACCTAGCCGAAGAGTTTGGCCGATAGCCAAAGCTCCCTCAGCAATAGTGTCGTCTTTAAAGACGGGATGAGACATCCTTCCTGGTGGCGACGGCACAACGGAACTCTCAATGAAAGCACCAATGTCAGTGTCAAAACCGGCGGATCTCGGGTAGGGGGTCCCGTACTGTGTGTCTAGGCCGGATGGTAACAGGAGGCAGGGGACACGAAGTTTTACCCAGGTTCGGGCCCTCTCGATGGAGGTAAAACCCTACGTCCTGCTTGATTAATATTGATGATATGGGTAGTACAAGAGTAGATCTACCACGAGATCAGAGAGGCTAAACCCTAGAAGCTAGCCTATGGTATGATTGTATGTTATGGTTGTTGTCCTACGGACTAAAACCCTTCGGTTTATATAGACACTGGAGAGGGTTAGGGTTACACAAGGTCGGTTACAAAGGAGGAGATATCCATATCCGTATTGCCTAGCTTGCCTTCCACGCCAAGTAGAGTCCCATCCGGACACGAGACGAAGTCTTCAATCTTGTATCTTCATAGTATATAATAGTCCGGCCAATGGAGATAGTCCGGCTGTCCGGAGACACTCTAATCCAGGACTCCCTCAGTCGGCCCATGAACGGACGATTCCAACTCTAGCCCGTTTACGACAATAATGCGGCCTGTTATTGGCCCATTTTTTGCCAATCGATCATACTGCCCGTATAAGGCCCATTGATGATATGGCCCGTAGAAGGCCCATTGTTTCTACGGCCCGTAGAAGGCCCACTGTTTCTACGGCCCGTAGGAGGCCCAGTGTCACTACAGTAAATATTAGCCCATGGTTATTGTGGCCTAGTTTTAAAAAATAGGTTATTGCAGCCACTAGAAAACCGCAGAAAAAGAACTGCAATGACTATAAGCAAACAAATTAACAAGACAACAAGGAAATTAATAAGCAAGAAACTTACGCTAGGCTATCACGGCTATCACACATATTACATCCACTGGGCATCAAAGTTCGCCACGAGTGCAAATAAACGCGCCGACAAAAGAATATACAAAACTGAGATCACTTCAGAAGGCACTAGGCCTGGCCTGGTCGCCCCCCCCCAAACAACCGAAGAAGCTGAGTAGACCTCAGTTGTGTCAACGATAGGTGCATCAGCACTAGATTTAAGGCATGATGGTGCGCATGGCAGTCCTCTGACATCTTCATTGCATCTTTGACTTCAAGTCGGAGCTGAGCTGAAGCAAGCCTTTCCGCTTTAAGTTGAGACTGAAGAAGTTGAACTGATTGAGGCAACGACTGCACAGAGGTTGTCTCACACCTGCTGGTGAGTAGCTTCAACTCACTGTCTTCATCAAGACAGGACCTTGGGGTCATCTCGCTGTCCTCAAGATGGTTTGGCTCACTATGTTCCCTAAAGTTGTGCCTGGCGTAAGAGATATGAGTCTGAAAGAGAAACAAGGAGACACGTAACAGGTTTCACAATTATATAAGCAAATAAATGGATCTGTTCTGCATAAGGAACATGTTTTTACAACTACAATTTGAAACTGGCACTTGTTGCAAACATCGAATCAGATGTAAACAACAAAGCAAATAGCAGTGGAGGAAATGATGTCTATCCAAATCTATACTAGAACAAAGTTTGAAGGCTTGAGAAGGATGAACTTACATTACATGTTAACAGGGGCTGGACAAAGCCATTCTCCATGTTGATGGAAGGATAATTCAATAAATTCCCCAAAGAAAATTCTTTTTAAGTGTTGCCATTATTCTAAATTTTGCAAAGAGTAAATATAGATCAAATAATATTGGAAGAAACAGAGGATAATGAAGCTCGGGTGCGGACTGATGATACATAATCAAATAGCAATTAATTAAGTACAACGTTACAAGGCAAAAGGGAGAGAGGTACTGACAAGAGTAATGCAGAGCCCATTATTGTTTTGAGATCATATGATCCTTTGAGCAAGGAGATTCATCTGAAATTAGTTTTCATACAAGAGAGAAGGTAAGGCACAAGCAGAAATTTAGGAGTTCAAATTTTGAATTGATATCATAGACAGTACCTGACGCTGGGCTCCCAGCAGTTCTAATAGGGGTTTGGCCACTGGAGTAGGGGTAAAGTGTGGTACAGTTGGGCCTGTGTTTTCTGTGGCTGCTAATCTATCTGATTTAACAGGTATCCCTACCTTTTCCAAATACCTAGTTTGTACTCCTTGAGGATCTGCACTCAACCTCTTCCTTTTGGACATCTATTACGAAAGAACAACATTTGACTGGAAAAACATAGTGTGACGACACATGGAATAGGTACAAAAAATGGATAGGTATGGCATATACTCATATATGATGCTTAAACTAAGCAGATGGTGTAACAAAGTAGAAGTAATGCAAGAGGTCAAATGCAAAATATGTGCGACCAATACAACTTTGCAAAGTTAGAGCAAGCACCTTGATGGGTGAATAAGATAGGCCATCCTCCACCATGCCAAGTTTGTTAGCTAGTGGATCGTTCCGCAATATTCCTCTCGTGCGCCCGTTCTCATATTCATTTTGATAATGTTCAATATCTGACATGCATGAAAACATAAAAACAAGTGAGATTTTCTTTGTAATGCAGAAGTGATTCTAATCCAATACTGCCTCCCTGTAAACCCCTTTGTGCTATCTCTGCAATTCTTTTAAAAGATGCCATGCATGTTGTAATTTGTCGTGTGCATTAATATAATGTGGCCTACTACTCAAAATATGAGAGCTCTAGAAGTGATGACACTTCGCAGATGATAGCTTCAACATATAGTAAAGAAGAACAAGTGGACCTGACCTGACAGATTCAAAATATACTAAGGGAGAACAAATCGACCTGACCAGTCGATCGCAAGAGAAGAGTATCATCTTAAAGAAGATCAGAAGAGCAAGCAGATTGAAGATATTACAAGTCTTTCAATAAAATGTCGGTTGGCCACCCATGATGAACCAGAGCGCACAGAGAAATACTATTCTTTCCGGTCTCTCCATATGTGGCTCACATGCATTTCGAAACTAAAGTAGGAACATTTAGCTAATCAATTAAACATCTCTCAGTTTTACTAATATCAGCAATAATATCATATATGAATCTGTACAACTAAGCTTGTTTAGCTCGCTGGGTGGAGCAGTGCTATTACGACACGAACCACGTAGGTTGATTGTGGTCATCATAAAATGGGGAAAACATAAGCATGATAAGTACAGTGTTGACCGTGGCTGTGGGATGGCAGATCTGAAGCTGCAAACCGCGCAAAGGGTAGTTAGCAACCGATGTTTGCTTTGAAATAACAACTAAGATTTGGTATGGACAAGAAAGTACGGTCAACAAGTGACAACGAAATGCAATTATGATGTCTCTCTATATGTCGCGACATGCATTTGGAAACTCAAGTGGGACCTTTAGCTAACCAATTAAATGTGTTGGTTAACTAATATTAGTATCATATCACAATCATATTTGAACAACTAAGCTTTCGAATTTTGAGTGTTGTCTTGTTTAGCTTGAAGGGTGGAGTAATGCTAGTACGACAGAAAGCACCTACGCAGAGCATAGTAGAGTAGATAAAAGGGGAAAACCCTAAGCATCAAGAGAAAAATCAGGAAAGTGGAACTAGCTGGACCAGTGGGTGGCGCACATGCTTTTCGAAACGAATATAGGAACATTAGGTGACCAATTAAACGTTCTCTATTTTAGTGATATGAGCATCATATCAGATTCGTATTTCAACACGTAAGCTTTGGGTTGAGGTCTTGAGGAGCAGTGCTAGCACGACACGAAGCACCTACGATGATGGTAGTGAATATAAAGGGGGGGGGAACCATAAGCTTTACGAGTATAGTGCCCGTGCCATGGCGGATCTGAAGGTGCAAACCGGACAAAGCTACTTCGCAACCAATGTTTGCTTTCAACTAGCCACTATGATTTGGTACGAACAAGAAAAGTATAGTAAACAAATAACGATCTATTTTCTGGGTGAGATCAATAACTTAAGCACATATCAACGAGTACCACCTCTTTTGCGACGCCGTGTAGGCCTATGCTGATATGTTGAGGGTGCTGCGGGTGCGATGGCTGTCGGCGGCGGGGAAGAAGACTTTAGACGGCAGACGGCCGGGTCAGGGGATATATCCTGTTGCCGTGGACGAGGCGGTTGTAGGAGCTGCAACGACAAGGTGGACGACAACGCCGATGAAGCGAGAGGAGGCGATGAAAGGATCCTGGTCCAGCGCTGTGGATGAGAGACATCCATCTCTTGCAGTGGACGATGGGGTAGGGGTAGCGGCTCCGGAAAGGTGGAGGATGGGGTGGCGGACGGAGGAGGCTGGCCGCAGTGCGGAGGTTGTCGTGCCGCCAACGGTGTATGAATGGGGAAATGGAGGGGAGGGGGGATCTCAAACTTTGGGACGCGCTTCTCTGAAATGGGGGAAAGTTACGAACTTGTCCCCCGTTTAAAATTTCGGACATCGTGTCGGTTGGGGATAGGATGGTAATCTCGCATCTCCCAAATATTTGCCGGTAACTATTTCGGGCGAGGAGAGGATGTTTTTCCGCCCATGGGTGGCGCCCACGGTGTATGAACGGGGCTGACAGGTAGGGCGGTTGTGTCACGTCTGATGGAAGTTACACATCTGCCCCTATTTAAAATATTAGCCTACATCGATTTCGAACGAGGAGAGTTTGTTTTGCCGCCCACTATGTATGAATGGGGAAATGGAGGAAGAGACACATGTCTTTCGGACAAGCTTGAATCAAATGTGTTTGCCGCCCACGTTTGGCGCCCACCGTGTCTGAATGGGCTCAGAGGCCGTCGTGTCACGTCTGATTGAAGTTACTAGTCTACCCCTATCGACAGCAGTGTAAATCCGGTCGATAAGGATGTCAAGTATCAGGGGTAGACAGTAATTTCCATCTCGCAAACACTTGCTTCGGGCAGCCCACAAATTATAGTGGGTGTTTAGCCGCTTCGTTCAAAACTTGGGAGAATTAGCATTCATGTTTGCCCTAGGACCTGGCAAACTAAATTCAAATCCAATTTGTATTCGATTACGAATATCCACAGATAATTATACGTTTTTTTATTTATTTCTTCGAAACCACAACAAAGATTTATTCCACCTTTATATATGATTATGATTTAGAAATGCCGTGATATTCGAATTCAGTAGGTTGGATACACTCTGAGTCAAACAGTTATTTCATCCAATACAATATGCTCACACGAAAAACAGTTCACCTTATGTCAATCATACAAGTACTGAGGATTACCTCGCCTAAAAAATTCGGATCATTACAACACATGGACAACATAGGGGGTCTTGCAACATAATCCATTCAGAGACATGACACAACATGCAAGTACAATAATCTAATGACAATTTCAACTGGTATCTAAAGAAGAACCGGGATTACCTTGGGCTTCAGATAGCAGAAACAGCAGGACCTCCTCCGTCTTCAAATGCAACATTCTTACTTCCTCCAATTCTTGGGTTGCTTGCATAATGCGTGCCGCTAATTCCATAATTTCCAGCCTCAAGATAAAGATTACCTCATTCATGGCAGCTACACCATCTCTTTCTGCCTCTAGTAGAGCCTCAAGCACTATAGTATATGTGCTCAGACTGCTCTCCGGCGGTGTTGCCTCTGAACTGCTACCATCTGGTAACATGGATGGCGCACTGCTTCCACAAATAGATTCAGGGGTTGTACATTGTGTCCTAGTGTGAACGGCATCCTGAAAGGTTTCCGTTGGACATCAGTAAGAGATAGTTATCGTATGATCCAGGCAGTAAGCTTACATGGTAAACGACGGACAAATTATTGCCGAGCATGGCAAACTATATTTAAATGGTTCGAAGCAGCATCAGCCGAAAAGAAATTAAAATGGTAAGATGAAACTAGGGATGTAAGTGGCAAATAAACGACATCCACCAGTCCCATCTAGTTAGTTTTTGCTACCTCCCTAGTTCATTTTCCTCAAAAAACAAAAACTCTTTTGAACTATTATGCCACTAGTGGACTTTAATCGGGATTAAACGGGACCCAGTTGACATTCCTAGTTGAAAGGGAGTGTACAACCGCTATATTTAAGTTGCCAAGGCATCTAAGCAGTTGAAATAATCTGAGAAAGCACTTAACAGTGTGGCCTCATATAAACTACGAAGACAGTCTTGTGATGAAGTTGAGAGGAAAAGTTAAGGACTCAAATGAAATAGGCATGCATTTCTTTACGATAGTACAGCAGGCACTGCTGACATATTGGCCAACTCAGGTATAGCATAACAACAAATAAGCATTCGAATCAAGCAATACAGCAAAGCAGACAACTGAACTATTTGTAATTCGGTAGGATTACACGTTGAGGGCACAAGCCAAGAAAGCAGCCCACTCGCATTACATTTCACATGTAGTAAAAAACACTGGCTTACCATATGTTGCTGTGAAGCCTAGCTGCTGTTGCAATGTTCTTTGAAGATATCGTCAGCATCCCGTGGTTGCAAATCTAGTTGCTGTAGTTTATTCTGCACCATCTATTTAGGTAAAATTAATTTTAATTGCATGCACTGGTCCGAATAGATCATCAATGGTTCATCTAAACTAATGAAAGATGGGTGTGTGCATACACGGCAATATATCTGCTTCCCTCTATTTTTATGCTTGTTCGAGGTGCCAGCCGCAAAAGAACAAATATTTTTCTTGATGGGGTTGGCAGCTCCATAATTAATAGAAGCATCAAATTAGTCATGCAACTTGGGAAGATCAAGAACACACAAACAAGTAATGAATAGAGGCTCGGAGCAGTGATGTAATAGCTAGCATCAGAAAATGTAGGGTAAACAAACAAAAAGCAGCGGAACCACATGCTAGTTTGTTGATGTGTAATTAAGCATAGAGAACATTAAGCAGTCTGATGGAACCAACAGGTGGCATTAGAACAAAACTAAAGCATATTAACTATATGTGCACTGGTATGTAATTTAGCACATGTAACATGTTCACTGCCAGAAGTATGGCCCTACAGGTGCAAGCAGAATAACGTGTCTCATGAAAAACTGAATGATGCCCTGAAGAAATTCAAAGGTGCAGTGCTTATGCTAGGAAAGTGAATGTAGGCGCTAGCCATTGGATAATAGTACCTGATTCTCGGCGGCGTATGGGTATCGTTGTCATACTTGATAGCTAAGGATCATCGATGGTGCTCGTGTTGCGGTTGAGTTTGGGCCGTCAGTCGCCGTCACTGAAGTGGCTCGGTGCTACGGTTGTGGCGCCTGTCGACATACAAGAAAGCTCATCTGTCGTAAGTGAACAGTTGCATGATAAAGAGAAAAACCAAAGGAGTACAAATCGAAATAACCTGATGAGGCTGCGGCGTCGGTAAAGCAGGGTCGGTGGAGTTGAATATGGCGTCCGTGGAGTGGGTCCAGTGCATTGGACGAAGGCTTCGGCGGGCGCGTTGTACAGTGCTTTCGGTGAGGCAGATTTTGCGGCGGACGAGGGCTTGTATGAAGGGCCAGCGAAGGGGTGGATGAGGGAGTCAGTGAAGGGCCTACGCTGTGGTGGACGAGGGCGCCGGTTAAGCAGATCCGGTGCGGTGGACCATGATGGCGGTCAAGGAGATCTGGAGCGGTGGACAAGCCAGTCGCTGAAGCGGCTCCGGTGAAGTGGTGAGTTGGCAGTTGGGGGTTCCAAGGTGCGGAAGGTAGATCCGGCGGGGTGTGAGGTCCACCGCTGCGGCGGAGGACTAGATTTGGCAGCTTGCCGTGGTTGGGGGGTCGGGGAGGGGAAGGGGAGGGGCTTTGGGGAAGAATGTTGGGGGCAAAGAGGGGAAAACAATGAAGTTACCAAAGCAGCCCTTTTCCGTTCATGTGGCAGGGGTAAAATAGGAATATCGCAGGGCTAAACTTTCGGGCGCGTGATATTTTGATGTGAGCGGGAAGTTTGAAAGCTTTTTGCGCCTAAAATTATAAGTATTATGCTCTCGTACGGCCGACTATGATATCATGGCCGACAATTTGTTTGTTTTGCACGCAAAAAAATGTGCAAGTTTTGAAAATCAATGTCTCCAACTCGAAACTTAGAATGTCCATTCAATTCAAATATGGATCATTGAGATACTACAAGCAAATACCATCATATGGTCCAATTCAAATGAAATTCCAAATGTGTTTATCCTAAATATGATGACAAAAGCAAAAATGTGTATGTGTATGAATAAAGTGGATGATTATAAAGTTTGAACATGCCCGTATGTGTATATCTCTAGGTTTGATATATGAATTTGAAATCACGAAATCCCGGCTTAAAAAATGTACCTCCGTTTAAATGAATTACAAAAGCTAATGATGGAGTCGAATTCTAAAATTCCAATCTTAGGTTTGTAATTCTGGTACATCAAGGTATATCACGCATGTTCAAAAGTATCGTTATCTCATAGTACAAACTGTGAAACAAATTGATCAACCATGAGTGCACAATATATCAATTACGCTAAAGTCCCTCAAATATAGACACCTCACTCTTTATCTGAAGTCAACCCCCCCCCCCCCCCCACACACACACACACATAGAGAAGTCGTTCTCTCCCCCAAACACCAACACACGAGCACATTAACACCCCTCTCTCTTGTAAAGTCCGGACCACAACATAGGTCTCTATCACTTTGTCTCTCGGGCATGCACACATCTCTTCCCTCACTCTCTAGGTCTCCCGCTATCTCTCTTACCCAAGCACACACACTATGTAGAGTCTATATTTCCCATAAACACAAAAAGTCGCCCCAAACGTCTATCTCCCTAGTTATGTGGTTCTCGCGCACTCACCTCACACACCACCCCCACTACAAACAAGCACACTTTGTCTCCTTGTGCACCACTCTCCTCTTTCTATCTCTCCCACATGCGGACCCGCCCCAGCTCCTTCCCTGTATACATATATGTCATGACTCTTTGCATAGCTCCCTAATGTATAATCGTTCATGATTTCGCACATTGTTCTCTACACCATCTATTCTGGATCTCTCATGAAGTCCCTATCACACACAGGATGACTCGCTTCCCTTGCGTCTCCATTCATAGGCCAATTTCGGACAACATCAACATTGTCTCCCTATCTATACGCCATTTATGGACACAAACGACCCCTCTCGCCCCCTCTCTCCCTCTCTCTCTCTGTCGCTAGCTCTCTCTTTCTCTCACTCTCACACCCCTCTCCCACACACACACACACTCGATGTCTCTTCCAAATAGTCTGCTCCCCCCGCCCGCACCCGTGCTATCTCACTACTACACATGTCACACCATTCCCCCTTCCCTTATACTAGGTTTACATCATCAGTGGTCTCTCTACTCCACATACACTCTCTCCCTCTCACACACAAACGCGTGCACAAATACACACAGACACACACAAACACACATTTATCTGGATCCTCATCTCTCCTCATGCCCGCATGTGTATCTCACACACTCACTCTCTAATTATGTATATGTGTCTCCACGTTACACAACACAAAGCCCCATGTACATGTCTCTCTATATCCTCCACACACATAGACACAAAGAATCTGTTATCATTGCCTCAGTCTCTAACATATCACTCTCTCTCTCTCTCTCTCTCTCTCTCTCTCTCTCGCAAACACGCTCAACAAGGGTTTCCCCGTGAATAACTTACCGTCTATTCATCAACAGTCGTGGCAGTATGGCGAACACGAGACGTGAAAAAGAATAAATCTGCACGTGCTTAGACCACCTAGTATGACTACTAGGACTAGAGCAAGCCAAAAAGTGCGCCGCCGTCACCCCCTCCTTGTTGGCGACGGGAAAATCTTTGTTTTACACAGTCGAGAAGTCATTGTGCTAAGGCCCCACATGCCGATGTGTTGAATAGAATGTAGATGCTAGTTTACGGAAGCAAGTATCGATAATACGTTTGTATCTCCATACTTATATTTCTTCTCTTATAAAAAAACGAGTTGGTGATGATGGTATGTGTGTCATCTTGCAATATAGACCGTCTGATCTATATCTGACGGATGGAAATTAAACTAAAAGATACCCGCACCCCTCTCCACATTTGCAGACAAGGCCTTCCCTCGTTCATCCTTACCTCCAACAAACCTCATTGTTGAGCAATTAAGAAAGGAAGCCTCTGGAACAAACTGGCCTGGTGGCCGCTGCCGGCGTCGTCAATCCCCATGCCTCCGCTCAATCCGACCACCAACCACCACCACACCCCACTCCTCTTCACCTTATCTCATATTTCTCAAGATATCATTAGTTTTTACACATGGGATTACTCCCGCAAGGGTCAATCACAACAAGTGTTTTATAAAAAAAATGCATCTTGATGTTCCGTGCAATGCACGGATCTTGCTAGTACTCCTACACAAGACTAAGTTGGTGATGCTGGTGTGTCTGCCATCCGTCGTTTCTGACCATTAGATCTACATCTAACTATTGTGAGGTAAGTTGTTGCCTTTTATCACCAACATCCCACTTGTCTACCAATTTGCAGAAAAACCCATAATTAGTATCTTAAAACCAACCACATCCCTCCCTGACCTCACCAAAATAGCCCAAGGAATATATTCTAATTGAAACATAATATATCTCTAGTGACATATGTATATCAAAATTAGAGTGTTTTGTACCAAGTTTGTGAATAAGTATTATTCTAATTATGATTCGTTGCAACAGACATGAACATTGCTAGTATTTCCAACCATGCATTGTTTTTCCTAGTATTCCATAGTTTCGAGTTTTCCATCAAGATATTAGTCACTCATGGTTGATATTTACTTTCAATCATGTACACATATGCACTATGTAACTAGCCTTGCTTATTGGCTTCCAAAGCTTAAATTTCACTCCTACTTACAATATGTAGAGTATTTAATAAAAAACTACCACTTTCAACCAGCCCTAGGAAGAATCTATTGTAGAAAGAATAGCAAAAACATACCAAAAATTTCTTAATCCACGCCAAAAACTACCTAGTACTCCTACCGATTAGGTTCGTTTAAACCCATTTATGACAGGGTTGGCCCACACGTCCGTGCTGATGAGGCAACTTAAACCAACACATTTTGTTTGACCGTTGACACGAGGGACCCACATCTGACCTTCTATCCTGTTATTCCCCCTCAAATCATTATTTTTCCTGAACATTACTTCAAACAGTACTGATGTGTATTCGTCGGTGGCGCCGGTGATGAGCGAGTTGGCCGCCGCTTCGCCGGACGGGCCGGATGCCGCACTGGCCTCCGCACGAGATGGCAGGCTGGCCCGAGCGTGACTCACGAGCGAGCAAGACACTGCACTGGCCTTCGCTAAAGCCAGATGGCTGGCCTTAGCGCGGCGCGCGCGAGCAAGCCGCCGCGTTGCCGTGCCAATCTAGCTAGCAAACCTTGCAGACAAGCAGCTGGACGGAGCTATCTTGGCTAGTTAGCGGCCGCGAGCGCCGGACGGAGCTGGCATCCGAGCTGCCACAACATGGGCTCCGCACCGCCGGCGGTTTTGACCTCGCCTTCTGCCGGCGGCGGTAGCTGCGTCCCATGGCCGAGGATGACTAGGTGGACAGGCCGGAGGTAGGAGGTCACTCGAGGATTTTTGTTGGTAAGAGCATGTAAAATGGTTGATAAGGTAGTCTTATCTTAAGTCTGCCACGTATGCAAGTGGTAGTAGTTTCTTGGCAATTTAGTGGTTTCTTGCATTATTAGAGCAAGTACAATAGAGCTAAGTCAGCGGGCTATAAGAAATAAACTAGTAATCCCATGGCGTTCAAAAGGGGCACGTGGACGCGTCGCAAGATACAGTCGGAGTGTGGCATGCACGCGATGTGGCACAAGACCGGCAATACCTTGCCGGTGATGGTCAACGGCCGGCAGACGGGCAGCAAAAAAGGTTCTGGTGCTGTACACCAACAAGAACTTCGACCAGTAGAGGACCAACTGGGTGATGCACCAGTACCACCTCGGGGACCTGGAGCAAGAGAAGGAGCGGGAGCTGGTCCTCTGTAAGATTTTCTACCAGAGGAACACTAGGGCCAGGAGTAAAAAGATTATAAGTTAGTTTGGTATTCGTAGTTGTACTACCTTGTCGTCCGCAAGTTGGTATTGTTGTTAACGATCTTTTGGTATGAACTTGCATTTGCTTCCAACCATCATGCCGAGGGTCGACGTGGATATAAAGCTGAATCATTTATTTCGAAATGAATTTTCAGGCACCTGATTTTTATTTGATGGGTAGCATAAGCACCCGCCGTTTGAATTCCCAGTTCTCCAATTTTTTTGAAACAAGTGCATGCACTTATTATCACGATAAAAAACAATATCCGTGTTGCATCCTAGTTATCAGTCTGTACTTGCAGAATTCTCTCGTTTATTGAGCACGTATATTGTTTTTTCAGGTCGAGCAAGTTTCAACTGGGTTGTAGACTGCCCAGGGTTGGTTTTGTTTTTAACAGGCCCAGCCCATGATGACAACGGGGCACAAAGATCCAGTAGGTATCTACTGGCCTCTGGCCTGCCAGCGTTAGTTATATTTTGTCTTACAACATCCGCAGGCAGTTTTTTTTCACTGAATCAAACACACAGCCCAGTTCTATTATCCTCTTGAAACGCATGTCCTACATCCGTTTTCTAATCTCTACCTATAGTTTTACTAGTTCATATACGCGTATCATTATATTCAAAACACATAAAATTCCCTTTTCATATTTACATCCTTATTTTGTTGTTTTTTCCCACCCAGCGCTGATTTTTTTACCACTGGTTTTCCCTTAAACCAACTCAATTGTCCGAAACAAAAACAAAACATTTTTTTGGCAAATCAATAAGTTCTTAAAAAAAATGTTTATCATTTCGGGATTACAACAGTTCGGACTCCACCGAAATATGCAAAATAAGGTTGAACTTTTTGACCGTGGTCCTGGGAAGAAAATGGGCTGTAATAAATTACTTAAGAATTAGCAAATGGGCTCCAAATTATAAAAAATAACAAATGGGCTTTATGTTGTCTGCCACATATTTGTAGGCTGACTTGTGGGCCTACTAAGTTCATGCGTACACAAGGTTTCTCAAAAAAGAAACTTAGTCAACAATCGACTCTACCAGCGTCAGAACGTTAGATGTCAATCTAACGGCAATCGTGCTTCTTCAGTCTCTGATCTTCCTGTCCCAGCCACCCAAACCAGCGCCGTCAGAACTGCCTGCTCCCGCCTCCCATGGCCGGCAGTGCTGCCGGGCAGGCCTCACGGCCCCATCATACTCGCATCACTGGCCTGTCTATCCCTCTACTCACCCACACTCCTATTATTTTCCGCGTCGGAAACAACTACCAAGTCTTCCCTGCCTCCGTGTCGTTCCCTTCCTAGGCCTCGCCGTCGTCCACCGCCCTGGTGCTCTCGACACAGCCTGGTCAACGTGGTCAACGACCGACATGCATCTGAAGTGGACTGTACGTGGAGAGGCCGACGGCTGGGTCCACGGCCGCACGCAAGGAAATGCCTCCTTATTACGCGCAAAATAATGATTCCTCCACCTGACATCAGGGACCCACCGAAAGGGCCTCTGTATTTCACGAACAAAATGTTACCGCCGCTCACAGCTCGGACCCGCCAGCTATATCTTCGCACGCAAGGAAGTGCCTCCTTATTACGCACAAAAAAATGAATACTCCCCCTGTTAGCTGGGACCCAGTATAGTGGTAGGCTGACTTGTGGGCCTACTAAGTTGACGGGGACGTAGGGCTTTGTCAACTTAGTCAATATGCATGATTCTAGCTCCAGTGACCGTACGATGTCCATCCAACGGCCGTAGTGCTTCTTCAATCTCTGGTCTTCTTGCTCCAGCCGCCCAAACCAGCGCCGGTCATGCCTCGTGCTCCTGCCTCCCATGGCCGGCTACGATGCGGCGGAGGCCTCACCGCCCCCTACTACTCCCACCGCTGGCCAGGCCATCCCTCTACTCACTCACACCCCCTGTTATTCTACGGTGACGGCAGCCTCACACCACAGCGAACTAGTGAACCCTCGTACTCCTCTACGCGTGGGCATCCACTGCCGCGTCTTCCCCGGCTCCGCGTCGTCCCCTTCCTAGGCCTCGCCGTCGTCCACCACCCTGGTGCTCTCGGCGCGGCGTGGTCAACGTGGTTAAGGAACGGCTTCCATCAGACATGGACTATACGTGGAGAGGCTGACAGCTGGGTCCACAGCCGCAGCAAGGAAGTGCCTCCTTATTACGTGCAAAATAATTATTCCTCCACCTGATAGCGGGGACCCACCGGACGGACCACCGTATTTTGCGAAAAAAATGTTTCCCCCTGACTACTGGGACCCACCAGCTACACCTTCGCACGCAAGGAAGTGCGTCCGGGCAAAAAAAATGATTCGCCCCCCCTGGCTGCTGGGACCCACCAGCTGCATCTTCGCATGCAAGGAAGTGCCTGACAGTCGGGACCCACCTGGTCGAAGCATACATAGCGTTGTCATTCTAGTCGCGAACGTGTACGTACATACTGGTCGATGTAGAGGCACGCACGTGTCGTAGTAGAGGCGCGCACGTAGCATGTACACGTACGTACAGCGGCCAGGGTGCAAGAAATAAAATACGGCCACGTATGTGTACATACGGGCGGGGTCTTGAACGCCTACTCGCGCATACGTACAGCCAGGGCTTGTGTACATGGCTGGGTAGGAACGAAGAAACAATGTTTTCGTCGTGTTCATGGGGAGGCAACAGAATGCGTCGTGTTCATGGGGAGGCAACGGAATGTGTCGTGTTCATGGGGAGGCAACGGAATGCGTCGTGTTCATCGGGAGGCAACGAAACGCGTGGGAGCCAATCGGGTGGGTCGAAACGGAATGCGTGGTCATGTTCATTGAGAGGGCTTGGAAGGAACATGCGATGGAAACGAGGCCTGGCCTCCTTTCGGGATACTGTTCATCTCCACCGTCGACCTCCTCCAGCCTCCACGGGCTACCGTCGACCTCCTCCAGCCTCCACGGGCTCCTATTCATCCAGCCTCCACCGCGCGCTACTCCACCGGCTACTGTTCAACCACCCCTCCACGGGCACCCCTCCACCGTCTACTGTTCATCCAGCCCTCCACCACACCACGGGGTCCTGTTCATCCAGAGGCAACGCCACCGCTCACTGTTCATCCAACCCCCCCCCCGCCCGCAATGCTCACTGTTCATCCCAGAGGAAGCATCGATCGGCTGCAGTTAGCAGCAGTAGCGAAGGAATCGCTCGATCGGGTTCAGTTAACAGCCATCGATCGATCGTCGGGTTCAGTAACGCATAGCCTGCAGTGCAATCGCTCGGGTTCAGTTAGAGCCCAACGCCTCGCTCGGGTTCAGTTAGAGCCAAAACCTCGCACACACGCGCGTACATGTACGAGAGAAACGCGCATCACTCGGCCCCCGACCTCCCACCGTAACCGGGAACTCCCCGAAATTTTCCTCCCCCTCGCTTCTACCATGGTTTTTTCCGTCATGGACGGCCCAAAGAATGTCATGCATCTGCGTCTCCGGCCCGCCCAGGACGAAAAGCCCATTTTCTGTCATGATTTTTTGTCATAGTAGTAGGAGCCCACCACATCTATGATGATACCTGGATTTTGTCACAATTATCGTCATAGAAGTGGCATATGTATGACAGAAAAAAATTTCGTTCGGCCCAAAATGTCACGGATGTGTCTTTTTTGTTTGTAGTGTTTTGAGAACCAAGGTATCAATCCAGTAGGAGGCCACGCACGAGTCCCTAGCACCTACACAAACAAATAAACTCCTTGCAGCCAACGCGATAAAGGGGTTGTCAATCCCTTCACGGTCACCTACGAGAGTAAGATCTGATAGATATGATAAGATAATATTTTTGGTATTTTTATGATAAAGAGAGATAAAGATGCAAGTAAAATAAATGGCAATGGAAATAACTAAGTATTGGAAGATTAATATGATGGAAAATAGACCCGGGGGCCATAGGTTTCACTAGAGGCTTCTCTCAAGAGCATAAGTATTACGGTGGGTGAACAAATTATTGTTGAGCAATTGACAGAATTGAGCATAGTTATGAGAATATCAAGGTATGATCATGTATATAGGCATCACGTCCAAGACAAGTAGACTGACTCCTACCTGCATCTACTACTATTACTCCACACATCGACCACTATCCAGCATGCATCTAGAGTATTAAGTTCAAGAGAACAGAGTAACGCTTTAAGCAAGATGACATGATGTAGAGGGATAAACTCATGCAATATGATATAAACCCCATCTTGTTATCCTCAATGGAAACAATACAATACGTGCCTTGCTGCCCCTACTATCACTAGGAAAGGATACCGCAAGATTGAACCCAAAGCTAAGCACTTCTCCCATTGCAAGAAAGGTCAATCTAGTAGGCCAAACCAAACTGATAATTCAAAGAGACTTGCAAAGATAACCAATCATACATAAAAGAATTCAGAGAAGACTCAAATGTTGTTCATAGATAAACTTGATCATAAACCCACAATTCATCGATCTCAACAAAGACACCGCAAAAGAAGATTACATGGAATAGATCTCCACAAGAGAGGGGGAGAACTTTGTATTGAGAACCAAAAAGAGAGAAGAAGCCATCTAGCTAATAACTATGGACCCGTAGGTCTGAAGTAAACTACTCACACTTCATCAGAGAGGCTATGGTGTTGATGTAGAAGCCCTCCGTGATCGATACCCCCTCCGGCGGAGCTCCGAAAAAGGCCCCAAGATGGGATCTCGTGGATACAGAAAGTTACGGTGGTGGAATTAGTGTTTTGGCTCCGTATATGGTAGTTTGGGGGTACATAGGTATATATAGGAGGAAAGAGTATGTCGGTGGAGCAACGTGGGCCCCACGGGGGTGGAGGGCGAGCCTGGGGGGTTGGCGCGCACCCCACCTCGTGCCTTCCTGGTTGATTACTTGACGTAGGGTCCAAGTCCTCTGGATCATGTTCGTTCCAAAAATCACGTTCCCGAAGGTTTCATTCCGTTTGGACTCCGTTTGATATTCTTTTTCTGCGAAACCCTAAAATAGGCAAAAAACAGCAATTCTGGGTTGGGCCTCTGGTTAATAGGTTAGTCCCAAAAATAATATAAAAGTGTATAATAAAGCCTAATAATGTCGAAAACAGGATATAATATAGCATGGAACAATCAAAAATTATAGATACGTTGGAGACGTATCAGGACCCCTTTCGTTTCCACCACGGTGACAAATGCTTCATAATATGCTCATGTCAACATTTTCATAAAATTGCATAAACTTGAGCATGTCATCTGCATCATGATAATAACATTTAAAATGTTTAAAATTGTTGTTGCGTTAAATTGCTAATGCACATGAGGATATACCGGAATTGTTGTTTGATGTTTTCGGTCTCATTTAAAATGCCTAACTGTGTATTTTACTCATGTTTCACCTCTTGCCATGTTAAGAACATTTAATTTTTGTTGGGTACATATCCGGGAGTGAACTAAATAATTGATGTGGTGTTTCGTCAATATGCAACTCGTTGCATATTGAGCTCCACTTAACTTGTAGTTTTGTCTGTGCACTTTGCCATGCCATGCTTCTTTAAACCAGACATGCATCATACTTGGTTGTGCATCATGCTATGTTTATGTGATGGTTGTTTACTATGTTGCTTGCTTCTTTCCGGGTTACTTCTCTCGTTAGCTTCGGTTCCGTTCCGGAGTTGTGAGGATGCGTTCGACTACGCCCGTTTGTCTTCTTCATGGACTCGTTCTTCTTCCTTGCGGGATCTCAGGCAAGATGACCATACCCTCGAAATCACTTCTATCTTTGCTTTGCTAGTTGTTCGCTCTATCGCTATGTCGCGCTACCTACTACTTGCTTATCATGCCTCCCATATTGACATGTCAAGCCTCTAACCCACCTTTCCTAGCAAACCAGTGTTTGGCTATGTTACTGCTTTTGCTCAACCCCTCTTATAGTGTTGCTTGTTGCAGGTGAAGATGAAGTTTGTTCCATGTTGGAACATGGATATTGTTGGGATATCATTATTATATCTTATTTACTTTAATGCATCTATATACTTGGTAAAGGGTGGAAGGCTCGGGCTTATGCCTGGTGTTTTGTTCCACTCTTGCCGCCTTAGTTTCCGTCATACCGGTGTTATGTTCCTTGATTTTGTGTTCCTTACGCGGTTGGGTGTTACAGGAACCCCTTGACAGTTTGCTTTGAATAAAAATCCTCCAACAAGTCCCAAACTTGGTTTTAACATTTGCCACCTAAGCCTTTTTCCTTGGGTTCTGCAGACTCAAGGGTCATCGTTATTTTAAACCCCCGGGCCAGTGCTCCTCTGAGTGTTGGTCCAAACTGGGCGATGTCTGGCGCCCCCTGGGCAACCAGGGTCTATGCCAACCCAACGTCTTTCCCATCCGGTGTGCCCTGAGAATGAGATACGTGCGACTCCTATCGGGATTTGTCGGCACATCGGGTGGCTTTGCTGGTCTTGTTTTACCATTGTCGAAATGTCTTGTAACCGGGATTCCGAGACTAATCGGGTCTTCCCGGGAGAAGGAATATCCTTCGTTGACCGTGAGAGCTTGTGATGGGCTAAGTTGGGACACCCTTGCAGTGTTTAAACTTTCGAAAGCCGTGCCCACGGTTATGTGGCAGATGGGAATTTGTTAATATCCGGTTGTAGAGAACTTGACACTTGACTTAATTAAAAAATGCATCAACCACGTGTGTAGCCGTGATGGTGACTTTCCGGCGGAGTCCGGGAAGTGAACACGGTCTTGTGTTATGCTTGAACGTAAGTAGTTTCAGGATCACTTCTAGCTTCACGACCGTTGTGTTGCTTCCATTCTGGCTCTTATTTGCGTATGTTACCCACCATATATGCTTAGTCCTGCAGCTCCACCTCATTACCCTATCCTACCCATAAGCTTAAATAGTCTTGATCTCGCGGGT
The DNA here is from genome assembly GCF_003073215.2 of Triticum urartu. Taxonomy (NCBI): domain Eukaryota; kingdom Viridiplantae; phylum Streptophyta; class Magnoliopsida; order Poales; family Poaceae; genus Triticum; species Triticum urartu. The sequence goes on from NC_053023.1 coordinate 470,491,030, forward strand.
GTGAGATTGCTGAGTCCTCGTGACTCACAGATACTTCCAAACAGTTGCAGGTGCCGATGATACCAGTGTAGGTGACGCAACCGAGCTCAAGTGGGAGCTTGATGAAGATCTTGATCGTTGTTTATGCGTCTTTTCCGGTTGATCAGTAGTGGAGCCCAGTTTGGGATGATCGGGGATCTAGCATTTGGGGTTGTCTTTCTTTATTTTGGTTCTGTAGTCGGTCCTTTGATTGTACTTTGGATGATGTATGGTTTTATTTATGTATTGTGTGAAGTGGCGATTGTAAGCCAACTCCCTATCCCTTTCTTATTTAGTACATGGGATGTGTAAAGATTACCCCTCTTGCGACAAGCCTACCATGCATCTATGCCTCTAAGTCGTGCCCCGACACGTGGGAGATATAGCCGCATTGTGGGTGTTACAAGTTGGTAATCAGAGCCATCCCCGACTTAGGAGCCCCCTGCATGATCGAATCGCTGATGTTGTTGAGTCTATAACAAATTGTTTTTGAGTCCTAGGATTATATATATCGGAGAGTTGGATTCTTTTTACTCCTTTGTCCCTTCGTCGCTCTAGTGAGGCCTCCTGGCGTAGAAGTTTTGACTCTCCTCTCCTCAAATTTCACGATTTTTTTAGGATCACGCGGGTATCTTGGAATCGTTCTGATAGTCTTATGACGAGAACATTGTTCTTGGTGCCCTGACATTTAGGGGTTGTGGCACTGTCCCGGGGAGTTGAGCTCCAAGGTGTTGTCATCACAATTTTATCGTTGCAGTTCTGGAATACCTGAGTTCGCCGACATCGAAAATCTCTTTTATGCAGTTGTTGGTGAGATAACCTCGACACCACCCAGTACTTGGGTGGGAGTTTGGGATTATTGCCATAACTCGTATAACGGATGCTTTTTGAAGGTTGAGGTACATGATTTCCGAAGATTTCTTGGTTATGTGTTGAAGGATGGATACAGCTGGATGTAGGGATTGTTAGTTTGGGTGAGATATTATGCTTCCCCTGTATCCCCAACACCTGATTGCATAACCAGAAGGTTTCGAGAGTTTATAAGTGGGAATTCAAGTATCTCGTAGGATATCTTTCCAAGAGACACATGATACGATATGGGATCTATCATATGTTTGTTTCCGGCTTATTTTGCAAGCCAATCTTTATTTTGTTTTGGTTTGTGGTATTCGAGTTGCTTCGAAGTCTAGTGTTGATTCTATAACTTTCCTAAGCGGTGTTCTCATATTTCTATGTGGATACTAAGCCTTCTTGATCGTCGAGAATGTTTTGTCAATCCTTTTCAACTGACGTGCTTCCCTTCAAGTGGATCTGATCATTTTCAACATCCGCAAGATCAACTTTAAGTTTTCTCAATGGTATCTTTTCCGTATGCCCAAGTTGGCTTTGTTTTCCCGCCCTCCCATCCTTTTTCTTCAAGGACTCAGATTTCTTAATCAAATATCCATCTTATTGATGTGAAGTCTCTTCATCCTTTTCTTCTATGTTCTTATCGGGAAGATACTAAGGAAGCTTCAAGTTTATCATTCTTCATTAGCGTATTCTTTTTCGGTGGATTCAATTCAAGTTGTAGGTGTTGATCTTATCCCCTTCCTCGCTTCAAGCATTTTCCCATGCCGGTGCACCTCTTAATCATCCACTTCTCGCTATTCAATTGTTTCCAGAGTGCTGAAGATATCTCAGAAGATTCAAGTTTCCATTCTCAATTCGCTCAAGTTCTTTTGAGGATGTTATCTCATTCAAGCCATTTAATTCAACCTGTGCAATCTCTCTTTCAAGTAATCATTCAATGGTGTATCTTTTGAGTGGGCCCTAACCCACGGGTCTTTTCCCAGGATCTTACCTGACTCTTCTAATTTTTCCAGATCTACTCTCAAATTCTTCTCCAAGTTTGACGTAAGAATGAATTATCATCAGTCAAATGTCTTTCTCCAAGATATTTCAAATTATTTTCATCGTTGGTTCAACCTTTCTAATTTTCTTTCTGGAGTGCCTCAACAAATTCATGGTGGTGTTTCTCATCGTCATTCTCGGATTTTGAAGACCAAAGAGGAGTTCCTCTTAAATCCTTACCCGTTCTGCTAAAGATTCATGGTTCTAGCTTGATGCCATCCTCTCATAATTGTTTTCGATTGTGAGAATTCTTTTCAACCATTCGAAGCAATCCAGGAGTCCTTTCAGTTTGATTCTCCGGAGCCCTTCATCTCGGAATTATTCATTCTCAGCATTCATCTCTCTTTCTCCAAATCTTACTGGTGCTTCATTCAAGTATTCTCTAATCAGCTCGTGATCTCTTCGTTCTCTTGTATCAAATCCCCTCAAGTATCTTCATTCGTTTTCCAAGTCTTCCCGGTGAATTGTGCCTTTGCTACTTTCATTTTCAATTCTTACGGTGGTTTGTTCAAGATTCCTCTTCCTATGTTCTCATATCAATTCATTCGTTGTTTCCAAATCCCACTGGTGGTTCCATCATGACCTTATTCAAGTTTGCTCTATATCTCTCTTAATACTTTCTATGAGAATAAGTAGTACGCCAAATCCGTTGCTTGTCATCAATTTAAATTGGTGAAGGATACACATAACATAATTCTTATTCTTGTTTCATCCAAGTGATCTAGTTTCTTCTTTCTAGAGTTCTTCATCATGTCACATTTCTCGATTCGAGATGCTTCATCTTTTCTTTTCTGGAGTTCCAAGTTTTCCGCATTATCTCGTCGCGAAGCTCCATCTAATCAATGCAAGGATTCATCTTATTCTTCTCAAGCTTCCTTTCCTTGTGACCTTCTTTTTATCTACCCGGAGTTATTCGAGAGTTTTCTACATGGTGGTCCATCAAGGATTCTTTTCATTCTTCAATTGTTCTTCAAGATCTCTTTCGAAATTCAGATCCACCAAGCTATACTCTCAAATAAACATGGTTCTCAATGCATGTATTCTTTTGAGGAGTTCAAACATTCTTCATCTTGCATTCCGTAGTGCAATCCTTTCTACCTTATCTTTTAAGGTGGTGTTATGTCATTCTTGATAATTTCCCTTCGTGTTTCATGATTCATAAGTTATCAAGAATGAGGTATTTTAGATCCATCAATCTCTTCATTGAATTATCTTGGGTTATATTTCACCAAAAGCCTTCCCTAAGGAATGTTGCTATTTTGGTGCTTATCAATGATCCAAGTTTTCTCCTATCCTCTCGGTGGATGAAGTTACCTTCTCTTCGTTGATCTCAAGCAAGCAATTGTGTTTTTTTCTCGTTAGTGGCAGAATTTCACCTCAGTTTTGAGATGTTTTCCATTAGCCCACGTCAAGCTTATCCTTTCGTTGTTGATAATCCAACAACTCCGATCTAGCATTTGTTCTAAGCGTGCTCTCTCAAGATCTTGTTTTTCCCTCCGTTCATTTCATTCCATTCTTTCTTTCTTCCGGAGGCATTGTGATGTTGCTCTCTTCATTCATCATCTCGAATTGTGAGGATCGTGTTCTTTTTTGTGCTTATCCATTTAACCGGAGTGTCGTGTTCTCTTTTCAAGTTCTTTTCATCTTATCAAGTCTTGCATCTCTTTTCAACCGGAGTGCTGCTCGAATTTGTTCTTCCTTGTTCCTCTTTTCTAACGGAATGTTTTCAACTTTGATCATCTCCGCTGTATTCTTTTCTCAAAATGGTTTAACATCTCAAGGTTCGTGGTTTTCACTCATTTGTCGAAGAAGCAACTTAGTTTTACCTCTTCTCTTCCTCTTCCGTTTCTCTTCGGTGCCATCCTTAGATCCCCGGGTACCGAGCTCGAATTCGCCCTATAGTGAGTCGTATTACAATTCACTGGCCGTCGTTTTACAACGTCGTGACTGGGAAAACCCTGGCGTTCCATGATTTCCGAGATTCATCGTGTGATTTGTTTGGTTCGTTGCATTCTTTTTTTTGCATCACGTGCATTGCATCATGTCCTCTTGCAACCTTTTTAAAAACTCAACTAAATAAATGGCATGGATCTTTGATCCATTTAAATCGAGGGAATTCACATGGTGAGTTCTCTTTATAACTGATTCGTCTCCAACGTATCTATAATTTTTGATTGCTCCATGCTATATTATCT